>NW_025783856.1:0-24700 GCF_021130785.1 Homalodisca vitripennis
AACAATTGTCTTGGGGTTTTTTAGGATTTTTGGTTTTTTAATAAACCAACAAATAAAATTTTTTTTCGACTTATTTTTAAAACTTAACCTGTCTTGTGTTAGTGGACTGTTCTTAATACTTTTTAAAACGGGGTTTAATTGGGGAAAATTTTGCTCAAGTAGAACTTAGGTATATTTGTCATCCCTGCAGTAACAAATGATAGACACAAAAAGTTTTCATTGTTAGAAAAAAATTTTTTTATTTAAAAAATTATGATTTTTTTGGAAAGATAAACTAGTAAGGAAATACTTGCAAAACATAGAAAGAGTACCCATAAAAAAAATTTTATGAATTTAAGGGGATGGTCTAGGGTTTTTAATTATGTGGGAATAAATTGGGTTATTTTTTTTTTGTAGCAAACAACAGAAAAAGTATTCAGATCTTTACGTTTTTTTATTTAGATGGTTTAAACTGAGCACCATTTAAATTTAAGTAAAAGTTTTTATAAAAAAAATTGTGGGTTTTTTTAAATGTTTTTTTTTAACCTTTTTTTTAGAAAATTAGGCTAATTAATAAATTTTTTTTTACAAGAATATTTTCTTGTGATAAATATTAAAATTTCTTGTAATGTTTTGTGTGATGTTTAAAGTAATATTTGAGTTTAAATACTCAATTAAAAGTAAAAACAAAATTTAAAGGAACCTAAGTGAAACAACCTTAGATTACAATTATTAATATCCAGGGAAAATTTAATATCCATCGGGAAAATGTTTATTACAGTTGAGATTTAGTTCGAGGGGGAAAAATAAAAGTTCAACTCACCGAAATTCGAAAGAAGCAAAACCCAATAATTGTTGAATGACATAAATGATTTTTTTACTTTTACCCTTTTATAAAAAAAAAATAAACCCGCTAAACTTGTTTTTAAAAATCGCTAATTTCCAAAATGGGGGGGACTAATTTGACTAATTTTTTTTAATATGTCCTTTGTAATCTGAAAAAATGTTTTGAATGGGAAAAAGTTTGCCTTTAACATTTAAAATTTATAATTTGATTTTTAAAAGTAAGGGCAATCAAAATTTAAAAAAAACACGAAAACAACTCAGTCGAGGTTCAAAAAATAGGAAAAACCCACATTTTTTAAAAAGGGGTGATTCGAAAAAAAGCCCCGGTTTTGATTTATAAATAAAAGGAGAAATTATTTAAAAAAAAAACCCAAACTTTAAACCCATAAACCATGATCGTATCCCAATTTACAAAAAAATTTGTTGTGCAGTTTCGTCCTCTACTGCGTTTAGCAAGCAAAACTGTCCTTTGAAATTAAATTGTGGTTTTTACAAAAAGTTTTCACTTCCATTTCGGGGGTTTTTTTTTTCTTACAGTCATTGATTTTTACGGGGGTTTTTGGCAAAACATCAATGAGGTCAAGTCAGGACCTTGGTAACCATCGATGGTCAAAATTTATAAAAGAAAATGTGAGTCTTGAACATTTAAAGGGATTGCCTTTCTTTCCTTTTTATACGGGAAAAGTGTACACAAGCAGAGGTAGATAAATTTTTAACCCACAGTAGTCTTTTTAAAGTCATGAATGAAAATATTTTCTTAATTGGGAAAAAAAATATATAAATCAATAATAGCACCAAAGTATCGTAGGTGGTAATATGGGCTTTTTAAAATTAAGTTGGATTCCAAAACCCACAGGCTTTTTCTATTATTTTGGTCACGGTTTAAACCCAAATGTAGAAATAAAAAAGGAATCAGACGGGAAAAGTGAACTGAAGTGGCTGAAACGGGAAAATTTTTTTTGCTCGGGAAAATTTTTGGGTTTCGTAGGTAAATTAAGGTATATTTTTTTCCTCATTGGGAAAAACCGGGCAAACTAAAAATTATGGTACTTGAAAATATTTGTCAAATTAAATTAAAAGGCCGAAATTTAAATTCTTGTCGAAGCAATTTTTTTTTGCATAGTTTTTTTTTTATCGGGGACGTAGAGCCCCAAAAAAACTATGGAATGTGAATTTAAATATAAATTTGAAAATATTAGATTTTTTAGGCAATTTAAAAAATATTTTTTGTAAAAGTTATTCAGTAAAAAATAATAAAATTTCCTTATTTTAAAAAGCAGTGAAATTAAAGACTGCCGTAATGACAGTTAAATATTTTAAAAAGCTTTTTTGACAGTTATAAAAAGGGAGATATTTCAAAGGCTTAATGAAGAGATTAAGTTAAATTTAAGGATGAAAAAGTTGGGTTCTTGGAAAAGGGGGATATTTGGCGTCAATTACAAGTTCAAATTTTTTTTAAAAAATTTAGGGTCCTATAAATAGATATAATTCAATTGAAATTTTAAATTTTTTTTTGATAATTGAATGTTAAAAAAAGTTACAAATTTAAAATTTTAAAACCATTTTCCTTAAAGTATTTAAAAAAGCCAGGTATTTTCCCTTTCACGTATATTTGTTTTTTTGTTTTTCCCTTACATATCAATTTCAATAGTATTCATTCATGAATGTTTTGGGTTTTTTTAGCTTGCTTTGTCTTGGTATGAATGTGGGGCCAGCCAAAAGGTTTACCTTGCTGCACATATCTAGATCGTTAAAAAAGAAGGGCTTTATTTCTCGTAAAACCAAAATAAAATTTTTTATTTATTCTTATTGTTAAGTATTTGGGGTCATTATCTTAAATTTAAATATACCGTTGGGTTTCCCAGTTAAAACAACCCCTAACATAAAAAGTAAAAAAACAACACCTTTATACCTTAATACAGTTAAAAAGTTTTTTTTCCCCTTAAAATACATAAAAAAAGCAAATTTAAATTTGAATAAAATTTTAAGGGAAAATTTAAAGTGCGATACATTTTCATTTCCAAATTTTAAAGTTTTTTAAAAATTTTCATAAGGGGGAAAAAATTTTTTTTTTTTGAGCAAAAAAGGAATTTTGTAATGTTTTAAAAAATTTGGAAAAAAATTAAAAACGCCCCGAATTTGGGGGGTTTTTTTTTAGATTTTCCCTTTAAAAAAAAATAACCCAAAAATTTGGGGCCCCTAAAACCACCAAAAATATACCCCAAAAAATTTTTAAAAAAAACAAAAAACAGAAGAAAATTGGGGTTTTTTAAAAAAATTTTTGAATTTTATCATTTAAAAAAATTTTTAAAAAACTAATTTTTTTTTTTTTTAAATTTTAATTTAAAAAAAAAATTTTTTTTACAAAATTTTTTAAAAAAGTTTTTTCCCCAAAAACTAAGGAATCAACAATTTTTAAAAAATATTAGATAAATAATTTATTTTAAAAAATTTTTTTTTTTATTTCATTTTTAAACGAGATGATTTAAAATTTTTTTAATTTGGATAGTAAGGGTTTAAAAATCTTATTATACTCTTTTTTTGGGTTTTTTTTATTAAAAAAATTTTTCCCCAAAAATTTTTCCTTTGGGGGAAACATTGGGTTTTAAATTTTTTAAAATTTTTAAAAAAAAAAATTTTGCTTTAAAAGGGTTTTAAAAAAACTTTAAATGCCCTGGCCCCCCTTTTTCATTTCTTTCCCCCTTTTAAAATAACCTTTTTCCCCTGGAAAGTTTAATCCCAAAAGGGAAAATTTTCCCAAAAACACCCGGGGGGTAAAAAACTAAATTTAAAGAAAATTTTTTTTGTCCTTGTTTGTCCTAAAAAATTTTTGGTGCCCATTCTTTGTCCCCCAACTTTAAATGGGAATGTTGATTCGGGGGGTATTCATCGAACAACGCAGGCTCCCGGCAGTGAAAACCCCCCAAATTTTCCATACCCCGACAAACCCCACCATTAAACGTTAGTGCAGATGAATTGGGGTGACCCAACAGAAAAATTTTAAAATTTTTAGTTTTTAATGTATTTTCCCAAAAAAAAGGTAGGATGTTGGTTTTAAAAAAAATAAAAAGAAATTACAAAAAAATTATTTTTTTTGGAAAACTTTCATAAAAAAAACCCCACAAAATTTTTTAAACTCAAACCATTTTATAAATTATAAAAATTTTACTTTGTTTAAAGCAACTAGATAGCTAATGTTGGTCGTTTAGGGGTGGTTTAAATTATTTTGTTAAATTTTAATTCAAAATTTTAATTCAAAAATACAGTATTTCAAAAAAGAACATTTTAAACTTTGTATTTAATAAAATATTGGGAAAAAAAAAAATATCAAATTCTTCCACTTTATTTAAACTTTAATGGTTTGGGGAAAACTTTTTTTCCCGTAATTTAAGTCCTTCAAAGGGTTTTCAAAGGGCCCCTTCAAATTTTTATTAGAAAAATTTATTATTAGGGGAATTTTGAACCCTCGAATTGGGAACTGAACAAGATTTTAAAATTTTATAAAACGTTGGGTTTTGACAAACTACATTTAAATGAAAGTAAAATTAAAAAATCATTTATAAATTCAGGGGTAAAAATTTTTAAACTTTTCGAAAATTTTGGGGGTTTTATTTTTTTTTGAAGGGGCATCGGCGGTGATACCTTTGGGAATTTACTTTTTGGACCTATAATTCCAGTTAAAAACCCGCGGCGGTTAAAATTAAATTTTTGCTTAAAATTTTAAAAATTCCAAAATTGTACCTTCCCAGTTCTACCACTTGCCAAAAAAGAAAACCCCTGCTTGGCCCGTTTCCGATTTCTTGGGGGGAAGGGGGCCGAGGGGGGGGCGAAACCCCTCCCGGGTTTTTTCCCCGGAAACCCAAAAAAAGGAAAAACAGGGGGGGAACGGGGTTATTTCTTTTGCGAAAAAATTTTGGGTTTCCCGGAAAAATTGCTAAAGGTTGAACTGTCCAATGAACAAAAAACTGAACCAAAACAAAATAAAACCAATTATTTTTTAAAAAATCTCCTCCCCTTAAAAGAATCCCGAACAAAAGGGTCCCTTTTATCGGGTGCAAAAGGCCCCTTTGGGTTTGACCAAATGTTTTCATTTGCTAGAAAGAAAGTATTCCCTTTACTTAATTTTTTTAAAAAAGTCAAATTATACAAGTTAAAAAAAAATTTAATTTAGAAGAAAAAAAAAATTCCCCAATTAACGGTTAAAAATTTTAAACAAAAAATATATCTTGATAAAAAATTATAAAATAATTTGGGGTAAAAATGAAACTGTTTCAAAAACATGTTAAAAAAGCAATCAATATTTTAAAAAATCGAGAACCGAAGTAATCTTTTTTTTGGTCCCCTAACGAGTGGCTCGACCTTCAAAGATTTTCCAAATCCGCCCTCTTTGCTGCAAGCGTCACATCTTCCCAAAAAAGGGCCGAGGGCTTTCCTCGATTGGAAAAATTTTTTTCTTTCATGAAAGGGAAAAAATTTTTCTGAAAAAGGTTTAAAAATAAATAAACGCCCGGGGATTAAAAAAAGGGGCCTTTGGGGGTTTCAAAATTTAGTAAATTTCATTAAAAATTAAAAAATTTTTAACGCATAAAAATTTTTTTTCCCCTAATAAATTCAAAAAAATTGATTGGGTTTTTTTTAGAACGCTCTTTTCCCCTCCTTTTGTTTCCTTTTACCAATTTTAAAAATTATAAACCCAACCCTTTTTTCCACTTAAAAAATTTTTTGAAACACACACCCAAACACATCAAAACCCCACCTCATTCCTAAAACAAAATTTTTGGGTTCCGAAGCATCACGTAAAAAAGGAAGCCAACTCTGCGGACCCAACCCACGGACCAATAGGGGCGGCGGAACAAAAAAACCCTCCCCAAAAGCCATCTCTCCAGTTCCCTTTTTTTTTTAAAACTCCTCTCGCTGGGTTTAAACGTCAACACCCCCTTTAACCAAAGTTGGGGATTCCCCCTCCCCTTTGTCTTGGCTCTTTAATCCGAAAAACCGGGTTTCAAATGGAAAATTTTTTAACATTCCCCCTTGGGCCCGGAATTTTTAATTGGAACGAACGGGCCCCAAAGTAAATTTGTCGCAAATTCGGGGAGGTAACCCAAAAAACATTCAAGTAAGGGTGAAATTCATGGGGAATCTTCATCCCTCCAAAAAGGGAATTTTCCCCAGCGCAACTTTCCCTTGGAATCAACCCCCCCCGGGAACTAAAAAAAAACCCCAAAACTTCATGTGTGTCGGGGGAATCGGACAAGGGACGGGAAAAGGTAACATTTTTCATCTTGCAACCCCGGGGGCCTTTAAAAACAATTTGTAGTCAAATTCCAATATTTCCCTCTCATTCTTTTCGGCGAACCCCTCCGTTTAATCAAAATTTTCAACATTAAAAAGCAAATTATCTAATTGTTACAAATTTTAAACTCAGCCGGTTAAACACTCAACAAGACGTTTGGAACCCCAACATTTGAACCATTTAAGATTTCCCCCAAATTTACATCCAGTAAAAAGCCCTCAAAACATTCGGAACCCCTTTTGCCAAAAACCAGGTTGAGGCTTTTGAAGGCCATTGAGTGGGGACTAACCACACAAGCCAACCCTTTGCTTTTAGCTTTGGGGACTCCTTCGAAAATTTAAAAGGGGAATTGGGGGTTTTCCTCGAACGGATGGAAACACACACTTGCCACATCAAAAAAATTTAATTCATTTGTTTTGAAAACACAAAAATGAACATAAGTGAAATCCGGCCCTCCACCTCAGCAAAAAAAGGCCGGGGTTAAACTTTCCCAATCACAAATTCCCCAAAAGGTCACGGGGGTTTTTGGAAAGAAAAAACCACAAACCCACCCTTTAAAGTAAAAACTCAAAAATAAAATATAGAAAATTTTTGCTTGGGGTAACTCTGATCAAAAAATTTCCATTTTGGGTCCCACATTTTTCTAAACTTTCACCACAAAGGGTTTCAAGGGGGAAAACGAGAACGAAAATCCCTTTCGTTTTTGAAGATAAATTTTTTGGGGCCTCAATTCAACATCGCATATCTTTTTAAACGGGTGCGAAAACGACACACTTTTTCAACATCCCCCATCAGGGCGCGCTGCAGCAAAGGGTGAAAAAGCAATCAAACTCGACACTCATCAATCACGGGGACGCGCCCACAAACACCCATCTCGATCATACCACAGCCGAAATTTGGGGAAAAAACCCCCCCCAAACCTACGGCCACGGGGTCCCACCCCATCACCCTTCCTACGACTAAAACGTCCACCGTCCCCCGCCACAACAGTCAACGGTACTTTTTAGGTCCCACTTAGTAAAAACAAACCCCTGAAAAGGGAAAATTCCCATTTTTCCGGGGGATTACGGAAATCCAAACTTGTAATCTGATAACGTGTCAGGCAGCCCACTAGGAGCAAACGTTATCTTTTCAAACATTAAAAAATTGCTTTTATCACACAGGCCTCTAAAAACACACATTTTAAACTCTTCAAGTCAACATTTCTTGTCATAAAGCTCAACCCCGGGATAAAATTCCAAAACTTGGATAAAATATCTGTAAACCCTTCCCAAAGGGGCGAAAATAACCCAAAATTTTTCGCATTATTAACTTTACCCCCTTAGGGGAAACCAACTTTTTGACCCCCTTGGGGCTTTGATTATTTTTGGTGGAACCATAATCCCCAAACTGCCCTTCACCCCAAAAATCAATTTTAAAGGCCCGGGGACTGCCAAACATCGGATGGGAATTCATTTTCGGTTTCATACTTAGGGGAAAACTCCCCGGGGGTTTTCACCTTCGACAACCCGGGTTAAAACTATTTCATTTATTTTGGCTACTCCAAAACCCTCGCTTCACCACTTTAAAAAAAATTTTTGGGGTTTTAAAGAAAACCCGGGCCCCCTACATAAAACACAAAAGCTTTGAAAAAAACAAAAATGAACTTTTAAAATAGTATAAAGCCCCCAAAAAAGAGGGGACTATTTTGTTAGATTACCGTTCAAAACAGAACCCAGCGGGTTTTAAGGCTCATCTCGAGCACCGCAAAAACTTTTGTACCCTTTAAAAGGAATTTAAAACCCAACCCAATCCTAACGTACAAATTTTTATGAAAAACACAAAAAACATCAAAAACATTTTTTGGGATAAACTTTCCCCCCACAACCCTTTTACAATTTCCCCCAACCACAAGTAAAAAAGGGAAAGCCCAATTACCAAGCAAAGGACTGTTTTTTAAACCCAAGAAACCCAAACCACTTCGGGTTTGCCCCTTGGAACACTTGCTACAACGGAAGGAAACTATAAAAACCCAAACTTTTTCCAGAAATTTTAATAAACTTCCGTTCTCACCTAAAAGGGCCGGTTTTTTCATTAAAAAAAACAAATGCATCGAAACAATCAATCATCCTAAAGATAAAAAATTTTCCCATTTAATCTTGTCGGATTACCCCGGGAACGGGAATATTACTTTTAAGCTAACCAGACATTGGGAAAAACAGTTCTCCTTATTACAAACAAAAACACTCTCCGGGGCTAGCAAGGCCGAAGGACAACCCTTCCCACGCACCAACGCAAAAAAAGCACCCACACCTAAATAGTTTGACATTGTTGACGGAAATGCACACAAAAAATTTCCAAAAATTCCCAACTGCAAAAACCCAACCATCCACTACTGGCAAAAAGGGGGGATTCGATTTTTTGGAAAAGGGGTTTTGGGAACGAACCCCGATTTCCCCAGACAAAAGCTACTCATGGGAAAACCCCGTTTTCTCAACCCCCAATCTCCCGGCATTCCCTCTATTTTAGGACCCAGGGGGAATCCATTTAAGATTTTTTTCCGCTACAAATTTCAAAAACCCAAGGGGTACCTTAAAAAAGAACATTGTTTAAGTTTAATACCAAATTTGTATGCCCCCTTGCGGCTTTTTTACCCCCACTGATAATGGTGGGCGAAAATTTTATGCAGCCCCCTTTTGGACCGGGGGGCCCCCAATTTGGCCAAAAATTTTTCCCAAACCTAAAAACTGAAAAAATTTTTTGGGTTTGTAAACAAACCCGGGAACCCATTTTGGGGACATCAAAATCGATCGCGTTTTTCCCCTCCCGCCGCCAGCAGGGGTAAAATTCAGGGGTTTTTGAACGCGTTTTAAAAAGGGGGTGGGCACCCCGCCATTTTTACAATTTTAAAAAACCAAATGAATGGGGCCCCCAGTGATAAACAATCATTCAAAAACCTAAGAAAATCCCTTTTAAAGAAATCACAATCCACCCCTTAAAACCTCTGCGCACACTGGGCGTAAAAATTAAACAAACTTATTGCATTAAACCCAATTCAGCAATATTCCCTTTTAAATCATTTTCATTTAGGGATAAATCAACCTACTCTACCCCGGGAAAAAAACACCCCCCGTATAATTATGAAAACATTGGGGGCCGCAAGGGGGTGCGGGAATGCAAAAAAACATTTCCCCACGGGGGGTTTGGGGAATTTTTTGGGGTCACATCAAGGGGACAATCCTTTTGGGGAGGGGTCGGACCGGGCCTATTACACCACAAGGGGGGAAAAAACCCCCCAGTAGTAAACTTGACTATCGATTACCCCAAAACCGGGGTACACCGGCTTTTTCCCAAACCCCAGCTGACTCAGGCTCTTCCCTAAAAAAGAAAGGTTTTACTCGCTCGCATTTTGGCCCTACGTTCACGATTTTCAAATGTACTAGGGGTTTTGGGGGGGAAACCCCAAAAAAATTTTGATAATATTTTGGTAAGGGGGGAAAAAATTAATTAAAAGGGGGGGGGGGAAAATTGGATTAAAAGGGGAAAAAATTTAAAAAAGAAGTAAATGGGGAAAAAAAGGGGGAAAATTTTTGGGGGGGGTTTAAAAGAAAAGGGGGGGAAAGGGGGAAAAAGGGTTGGGGGATAAAAAGGGGGGAAAAGGGGGGAAAAATTTGGAAAAAAAAAAAGGGGTTTAAAGGGGGTGGGGGGGGGGTGGGGAAAAAAAAGAAATTTTGGGGGGGAAAAAAAAAAAAGGGGAAGATAAAAGGGGGTTTATAAAAAAAAGGGGGGGGGGAAAGGAAAAAATTTGTAAAGGGGGGTGGGGGGTTTTGGGGTTTAAAAAAAGAATTTAAAAAGGGTTTGAAAAGGGGAAAAGGGGGGGAGTGGGGTTTGGGGGGGTTTTTTTTGGGTGGGTGGGTTTGTGGGGTTTTGGGTGTTTGGGTTTGTGTGGTGGTGTGGGTGGGGGTTTGTGTGGGAAAAAAAAGGGGGGAAAAGGGAAAAAAGGGGGGGGGAAAAAGGTTTTTGGGTTTTAAATTTTGGGGAAAAGGTAATTGGTTTTTTTAAAAATGGAAGGGGGAAAGGGTTTTTTTTTAGGGGAGGGGGAAAAAGGGGGGTTTTTGGGGGGTTTGGGTTTTGGGGTAAAGGGGGGTTTAAAAAGGGGGGAGAAGGGGAAAAAGGGTTTGTTGGGGGGGTTTTAAAAAAGGAAAGGGGGGTTTTGGGGGAAAAGGGAAAAAATTTAATGGGGGTTTTTTTTGGGGGGGGTTTGGGTTTTGGGGGGAAAAAGTTTTAAAGGGGGTTTTGGTTTTGGGTTTTTTAAAGGGGGTTTGGGGGGTTTTAAAAAAAGGGGGGTAAAAATTGGGGGGGGTTTTTTTTTGTGTTTGGGGTTTGGGGTTTTGGGGGTTAAAAAAGGGTTTTTGGGGGAAATTTTTAAGGGTTTTAAAAATTTTTGGGGTTTTTTTTTGGGGGGGTTTTTATTTTTTTTTTATAAATTTTTTTTTTGTATTTAAAAATTTTTTTTTTTTTTTATTGGGTTTTTATTGGGATTGGGGGGGTTTTTTTTTAAAAAATTTTAATTTAAAATTTTAAAAATTTTTGGGTTTAAAAGGGGTTTTGGGGGGTTTTTAAAAAGGGGGTTTTTAAAAAAAAGGGGTTGGGGGGGGGGGGGGGGGGGGTTTTTTGGGGGTTTTGGTTTGGGGTTTTAAAAATGTGGGATATAATTTTTTTAAAAATTTTTAAAAAAATTATTTTTTTTTAAAAATTTTTAAAAATAAAGGGGAAAATTTAGGGGAAAAGTTTTTGGGAGTGGGGAAATTTTTTGGGGGGGAAAAAAAAAGTTTTTTTTAAATGTTTTAAAAATTTTAAAAAATTTGAAAAAATTTTTAAATTTAAGGAAAATTTTAAATTTAAAAGGGGGAAAAAATAAAATTTTTTTAAAAAATTTTTGTTATTTAAACAATTTTTTTAAAAATTAAAAAGTAAAATTAGAAAAAATTAAAAGGTTTTAAAAATTTTGGGAAAAAATTTATTTGGTTTAAATTTAAAATTGGGGGTTTTTTTTTAAGGATTTTTAAATTTGGATGTTTTGTTTTTAAAATTTTTGGGGTTTGGGGGGGGGTTTTTAAAAAAGGGGTTGGGAGAGGGTATTTTTTGGGGGGTTTTAAGTTTGTTTACCGGGTTTGAAGATTTTTTTTCTCCCGGGGAAAAAAAAACTTTTAAAAAACAAAAATTTTTCTTATACAAAAGGGAATATTTTTGTTTTTTTGTTTTTTGTTTTTTTTTTAAATTTTTAATAAGAAAAAATTTTTGCTTCAAAAACTTTTTTTTAACACCTTTTTTAAAAATTTCCCTTTTTAAAAAATTTCAACAAAAAAAAATTTGAAGGTAAAAAAAACTCTTACCTTTCCTATATAAATAGCCTTAAAAAAAGACAGCTAATTGAAGGGGTTTAATTTTTTAAATTTCCCCTTTTTTTTAACGTTTTTAAAAAAAACCCTTTTTACAAAAATTCATTTTTTTTTACAATTTTTGTAAATTTTCCCCTTAATTTGACACTTTCCGAAAAGGGGGTTTAAAATGCACTTTGGGGGCAAAAGAAAAACCCCAATAATTTTAAATTTTCCCTTTTCTGCAAAAAAAGGCAGTTTTTAAATTTTTTTGGCCCCCAAAAAATTTTTCCGTTTTTCAAAATTTTTCTTTTCTTTTTCCCCCGTGTAAAAATTTTTTCCTTAAAACCCAAGAAGTAAAAAACCAAAACCTTGGCCTGTACACTAAAAAATTTTTTGATTTTTTCCCTTTTTTTTTTTTGGGGAAAATTTTATAAAAAAAAAATTTACTATAAAATAAAATTTTCTTGTTAATAGGGGAATTTTCAACTAAAAAATAAAACTTTTTGATTTTATTTCTAATTTTGGGCCACACATTTAAAAAAATAGGGTGGGGATGCAGGGGGGTTTTTGTCCCCTTTGTCAAAATTATGGGGTTGGCCTTTCATTTTCCCAAAAATTTAAATTTTGCGGGGGATTTCACTCGGGTTTTTTAAAATTTTGGGAGACGGGGCCCAAATTTAAAAAACGGGAAGAGTTTTTTTTGGAAAAATAACGGTTTCAATTTTAAAAATTTTTTCTACTGAAAAACCCCCCCCCCCCCCTTCGTAGGGGAATTTTTTAAAATAACTGGTACTAAAAAGTTACCCTTTTATGTCTTTAAAAAAAAAGGCAACACTGATGAAAAAAAATTTTTGGCCCCTTTTAAAATTTAAAATTCCCCAAATTTTTTTTCAATGGGAAAAATTCCATAAAATTTTTTGAACTGATGTTCAAAGTAACTAACAAATCACGTTTTCCCTTTTTTCCAAAAATATTTTTGGGGAATAAAAGATTTATGTTTTCCAAATTTTTTAAAATGGTTTTTCTAAAAAAAAGGGGAACAAAAAAAAATGGGGGAAAAAATTTACATTAATATTGATTCATTTAAAATAAATTTTCCAATATGAATTATTTAAAATTTTTCCCGTAATATTACACTAATTAACATCGAAAGGGGAAAAAAAATAATAAAAATCGAGGTATAACCTTTACCAGGGGGACAAAACCCCCGCTAGAAATAAAGTGGACAAAAATCGACCAAAAAAATTTTTTTTATTTTAACTATTGGGGAAAAAACCCTTTTGGGGGAAAAAAACCCCTTCCTCCTTACTCCAAAATTCCTAAACCAAAATTTTTTCATCACTTTTGTTTAAGGGGTTCATAAACTAATAATGTATTTTAAAAGTTGTAGCCTCATGTAAATTTTTTGGGATTTTCATATTTCCCTTTTTAATCCAAGAAAAAATTTTTTTAGGCTTGATTCAAAAAGGGGGAAATTTTACACAAAACCCAATATAAACTTTGGGGGCCGGAAAACCTTGGAATTTTTGGGGGGACCTTCCCCAACGGATTTTTTTGATTTTTAAAAAAAAATGAAGCTGCCCATTGTGCAATGATTCACTGTCCCCCTAATAGTGCAAAAAAAAAAATTTTTAAAATCTATTTCTTACTGCAGATGGTTGGGGAGAATTATTTGGGGGGGGTACTAAAAATTTAAAATTTCGTAATAAATGACAAGCCCCCAAAAGGGAAATTTTTATATTTTTATCTTTCCCCTTCTAAAAAAACCAATTTTGAAATGAAAATTTTAAAATGAAATAAAAAACAAAAATGCCTTAGAGAAAAATTTTATACGGGGGGAAAGTGAATTTTTTTCCTAAAAAACGAGCCAAATTTTTTACAAAATTTTTTTTTTTTTAAATTTTTTTTAAAAAATTTGGGGAAATTTAAAACTAAAAAAAAAAGGGGTTTTTTCCGTAAGCTATTAAAGGGGAAAAAAATATTTTTTAATTTTTGGATTCATTTTTCAAATCCCCTAGTTTTTAATTATATGTAGAAAAAAATTTTTTTATTGAGTTTTGGGGCGAGGGGGTTAAATTTGAACTTTTTTAAGCCCATTTAATACCCTTAACAGACGGGGGTTTGCCCCAAATCTTTTTTGGGGAAGGCCCCCCTTTTTCTCAATCCCGGGGACAATAAAAAAAAGCACTTTTAAAAGATACTAAAAAAAAAATTTGGGGTTTAAAAAAACCCCAAAAATTTACATTTTTACCCCGTAAAAAATTTCCAAAAAAAACGACTAAATTTTGACGGAATTTTTTTTTTTTTTTTTTTAAAAAAATTTTTTGTTTTTCTTAAATTTTAAATTTTTCAAACAAATTAAGGGGAAAAAAATAAATAAGGGGAAAAATTTAATTTTTTATTTTAAAAAAGGGTGAAATACAGAAAAAATTAAAAAGCAAAGTCATGATGAAAATTTAAAAAACAAATTACAGGGTTTTAGAGGGAGGAGGGGCTAAGGCCCCTTTTTGCCTTTTAGTCGGGGCATTTTTAGTTTTTTAAAAAATCGGAAATTTTTTAAAGAAAGTAGCCATTTTTTATTATTATATTATAAAACTTTTCCCCCCGGAAAAGGGGAAAACTTTTGTGGGATGAACTTATGGGGGAGCGTCCCCAAAAAACCAAATAACAACTATTATTTTTTATGTTTGGGGCCCGAAAATTTTAAAAAAATAAATATCCTTTTTTGGGGGGTTTTAATTTCTAGGGGGGCTAATTTTTTTACTCCCCCTGTCCTTTTCCCCTTTTAATAAGCACCCCCTTTGGAAAGGGGGGGGTTTTAAAATTTTGGGCCCGCCCCCTGAAAAAGCGCTGATTTAGCACCCCCTTTTACCCCGGGGGGGGCAAAAAACCTCCTGGTCCGTGGGGGGCGCGGGAAAAAGCCCCCCCCTTCCTGAGGGGCCGGGGGCCCCGAGGGGGTCTTATTCCAGGGGGCTAAAGAAAGGGGCCCCCCCTCCGTCACCAACTTTAACCTGCCAATGGGGGGGTCAACAAAACGCATCCTGGGGGCAGATGGGGTAAAAAAAATGATCACCTTAAAAACAATTAATGGTGTTCTCACTAAAAACCGTTGTCCCCAAGGGGTTTCCACTTCCTTTTTGGGAAAAAAAAAATGTAAATAAACCGTTTTTTTTTCAAGAGTTGTTTTTGTAACTTTGTGTTAACTTTTTTAAATATTTGGGTTTTTTAAAAATTTAGACTAATTTTTATTAAAACCTTGTAAAATTTTTTTTCCATAAGCCAAGATTTTTTTTTTTTCTTTTTTTCTTTAAAAAACCTTTTTTTGTTTCAAGGAGGCGGGAAATGTTAGGTTTTTCATTTTTAAATCAAAATCAATTAACTTTAAACCCCGTAAAGCTTTTTTAACGCCGAAAATTCGCTGGGGGAAATTTTTTTTCCCCAAACCCCCCGGGGTTTTTTTAAAAAACTTTTTTTTTAAAAATTTTCTAAAATTTTAACAAAATTTTACATTTTTAAATTAAATTTAAAAAAAAAAAAATAAACCCCCTTTTTTAAAAAAAAAAAAAAAATTTTCACTCATCCCAATTTTTAAAAAAACCCCTTTTTTTCCAAATTTTTTTTTGTCGTTTTGGGAAAAGGGAAATTTCTTTTTTAAAAAACCCCCCTTTTAAAAAAATTTAAGGGGTAAACGGGTTTAAAAGTAAAAACACTTTTAAAGTTAGAAGAGTTTTTTAATACATAAAATAAAAGTTACCATTTTTAAAAAATGATTTATTTAAAATTTTTTTTTCGTAAGTGAAATAATGATTTTACCTACTGTTTTTAAAAAAAAATCTTTGTTTTCTTCTTCCAGAACACTTAACTTCTTTCTTAGTCTTCTTTGTTGGCAAATTTTAACACACTAAGCCCCGTGGTACAACATTTTCCCCTTTCAAATGGGGGCTTACCCCTCCCCGCAATATTTCGAAAAAGGGTTTTTTCTTCTGGGCAATAGGCAAAATTTTCGGGGGTTTTTCCCGGGGTTCCGTGCACAAGTGGGTTCACGGGGTTCCAATATTGTTCCTTTATTTTTACCAAAAAATTTTTTTAATTTTTTGTCTCGTTGGGGTGGGGCCCTGTTTTTATTTCAACTCTTTTTAAAAAAAATTTTTTTTTTTTAAATCCTTCCGATTCCATAAAAAATTTTCTTTTCCCTTTTTTAGAGTTCGTGTTTCTTTAAAAAAATTTAAAAAGCTTTGAAAAACACCAACATTCAAAAGTCCATTAAAAACCCGGGAAACCCGGCCCCTCTTTTTGCAAATTTTAATCCCCAGAAAACCCGTTTTTAAAACCGGCTACCACATTTTTCCTCCCCTTTATTTGCATTAAAAATAGTTTTTTAAATTTTTTTTTATGTCATTTCCACTTTTTCCCCTCAATTTTGTCCCCCTCAAAAAGCTGGACAAAAAAAAGAACTAGGTTTTTATTTTTATGTAGCTTATACGATACCTTTTAACAGAAATTTTTTTGGGCCCCCGGAAAAAGCAAAAAAAGAAGAGCATTTCCCCCCTTCCGTAACACAAGTAGTTCTGAAAAGGAATTTACTTTTGGGTTTTTTGGGGAACTTCCAAATACTTTTAGTCGGGGGGTTTTTCGAAAAAAGGCATTTCCCCCGGGGGTAGGGGCGTAAAAAATTTTTTAAAAAATTTTTTAATTTGCCTTTTTTTATTTATTATAGAAATGCAACTTTTTTAAAAAACTTGGGGGATAAAATTTCCATTGAAAAGGGGGCGCCCCGGGCTGTTTTGCCGGGGTAATCTCCATGTAACTTGTAAAAATTCGGAATAAATTTTTCATAAATTTTTTAAACCCCCTTTTTTTCGGGGGTTTTCTTTTCATTAAATACAAATTTTGCAACGGCCCCAAACCCCGGTCCCATTTCGTCGATATAAAAATTTTCCCCAACACGTAGCTTTTTTTTCCCAATTTTTTTTAAATGAATCAAATAAATCTCGAATCGGGGGTAAGTTATCTAACTTTTTTTCCCTTCAGCACTTTCAAACCCCCCCCAAAAAGGGCCCCGGAAAACGGAATCCTCTCACTTATGCCCCAAGAAAAGGGTGTTTTCCCAAAAAGTCCAGAACCCCCCAACCGAAAAGAAAATGGGTTTTTCAGCCCCCCAATATATACCGAGCCCGAAAAACCCCTAATTTTTTTTCCCACTGAATCGTCCGCGGGCCCCGAGTTAAAAGCCCCCTAATTTTAAAAACATTTGTAATAACACAATAAAACCGCAACCCCAAAAAAAACAGGGAAAAAGTTTCCAACAATCTACTATAAAAAACACTCACGGGCAAACCCCCCACTCCAGGGAAAATTTGTCCCCGATTTTTGAGGTAAGGGGGGCTTTGGGGGTGTTTTTTGGGGATGAAAATTTTTCCAAAAAACGTTTTTTTTTTTTCCCAAAAATTTAACAATTCCCCAGGGCATTCACACCCCACCGGTTTTTGGGGACTACTTTCCTCGACCACGGAGTATCTCGTCGTACAGCATCATGGCCTCAGCACAAGCAGTTTTCCGACCTATTGTGCGCCAATGTATAATAATAATAATAATGAAATTTCTTTATTTCGGCTAACAATTATAAAAATTTGCATACAAACGACTTTTAAATAAACCTTTTTTTAACTATTTAAATGTTTTATTTATGAGGTTTGCATGCATTTTTATAATTGTTACCCAGCAATAAAAAATAATTTATTATTATTATTATAATTATTATGGGTGACCCGAACAGGAGCATGGTCACGTCTCCTTATTACTCAGTCCATGGGAATGCGAGCAACACCCTCGCCCTCGAAAATCTTGACTCGAAAAAATCACTAAGGCCTACCAATTTTTCCAAAATTTTGGTTACTACTTACTCCCATTAGCTCACTTTGACATGAGGAAGGAGCCCAGGGGTTCAAGTACAGTATACTCATATGGTTTCCAATTCACTGAATATTCATTCTGGGAAGCTAAACTGGCATGTTAAAGGCCGCAACATGATTTATGCGGTAGCAGATCATTTTGTAAAACCAAATTGTTCAATCCGATGAGGCTAATAAAAGTGCCACAATCTTGATTTGCGTTTCAGGTGTTGAAACAGGTATATCAGAAACCATATAAACATCATTAAACATCCTCATCTGAGTTTTTCTACATCCAGAAGCAAGATAACTGGTCCTGAGTGACGATCATCATATTGTCCATGTGTTCAACTGGTGGGTGCCCCAATCA
The DNA here is from genome assembly GCF_021130785.1 of Homalodisca vitripennis. Lineage (NCBI taxonomy): Eukaryota > Metazoa > Arthropoda > Insecta > Hemiptera > Cicadellidae > Homalodisca > Homalodisca vitripennis. The sequence goes on from NW_025783856.1 coordinate 17,743, forward strand.
GAGTCCTTCTGAATCATCATCAGCATCGTCTGTATTGTTCTAACCAAACCTCAACAACTGGACTGTCCGTTCGATCCATATTGAAAAACTATATTATCTAATGTTAAAACTAATGTAAATCAAGCACAGTAAAAATAATGTCACTTAAAAACCAAAATATAAAAATAAAAATAAAAAATGTCACGCGGTTAGTCCGGTGTAGAGGATAAAACTTCACGAACAACAGTGAAACACCGCCCCCGTAAAAAAAAAAAACTATATTTCCCCCGAGTAGAAAGATTCTTCACTCCACTGACGCGACTCAGTGGGCAGGTTCCCTAATCCCCCCTCTACGCAGATAACCCCGCATCCGCAAATAAAGTTTTGTATATTGAGCTACCATAGCGCTCCTATTCGTCACAGAGTGAGGAAACCTCCTAGAACGATTTAATAACACTATGACGCCAATAGAATTGCGCAAGCCTGCTGAACAAAATACGAAAATGTGGTTCGCGAGAAACTGTATTACTCACTAAGGGGTGACTAACCGGGGTTTAAATCAAATTTTAACGCATTTAATATAAGTTTATTTTACTAATAATTTATAATTGTTATATTATTATCAGAACTGCCTCTTCTAGCACCACCATTGTCCGATTACCCATTTTTTTATTATACGAGCCATCTATTGTCCACTTATCTTTGTACACACACACAACACACACCCACCTGCATTCCAAATCTATAGTGGTCCGATCGTCACGTGGTATGAGGTGACTTCTGCCGACCAATCAGGCGTCCAGGACGCGGACAAGAAAAGCTCCCCAAGGCATCTCTCCAGTTCTTCTTAAGACTCCGTCTCGCTAGTTGTACGTCAACACCAGCTGTTAACCAAGTTCGGGCCGTGCCCCTTTGTCTTGTCTCTTGTGAACCGCAAGCCGTTCTATGGCAGTTAACAGTCCCTTCGAGCCGGACATTATTTGGTTAACGAGCCAAAAGTATCTTTGTCGCAAAACGTTCGTGAGTGAACCGAAAACAGTGTCAAGTGAAGGTGGAATCTTCATCCCTCAGCAAGGACTCCACCAGCGCAACGTTCCTTTGAATCAACCCAGGTCGAACTACAATCAACCCAAACTTCATGTGTGTCGAGGTATCAGACAATGGACGGTGCAAGGTAACAGTGTTTTCATCATTCTTATTATGGTCCTTCGCAACTAAAGACAAATCTTCTTTTCAACCAAGATTTAAAATCCTCAACTAATTCGGCACATTTTTGGACAATTTAACAGAAGAAGAAAATCATTTAACACTTGTATTTTGCTCTAATTGTGTGCCCTTTTTTCCTAATATTATGTTTTGTGAATCTCATTCGTATTTTTATTTTTCCCAAACGACTACAGAGTTTATTCCTTAGAAAATCAATGTACTCGGGCAGCTCCACCTGCTTCAGCTTATCGAAAGTATGAGTTTTTAAATATTTGACATTTTATTGGTCCTTCGAATAATTGCGGTCCGCCAAGCCGGATCTAACATATCTTTGGGTCCTTCTGACCGGATATCACACAGTGCCATATGAGTTTTTTAAGAACTCTCATATCAGTCTGAAAAACAAACTTTTGGAAATTTATAATAATATTTTTAATACGGGTGTAGTACCGATAGTTTTAAGAAGTCTATTGTGTTTCCTTTGTACAAAAAGGGCGATGCAAATGAACAGTAATAACTACAGGGGATTGTCTTTTTATTGATTGTATTTTGTAAACTATTTACCAGTATGTTGAATAATAGGCTATTCAATTGGGTGAATGAAAAGAAAATGCTAACTGAATATCAGGCGGGGTTCAGAAAAGGATACTCTACAATTGATAATGTATTTAACCTTTCGAACATTATTAAACTCCAGCTATCAAACAAAAAAGGAAAATTATACTGCTTCTTTATTGACTTTTCCTCGGCTTTGACGTCATCGACAGGAAAGCGTTGCAATTTAAACTATCGAATATGGGTATTTCAACGAAAATGTTAAATGTTCTAACTAATTATTATGATGGTACAAGTGCGAATGTATGGTACAAAGGAGATATAACTGAGAGTTTTGATACCAAAATAGGCTTAAGTCAAGGCTGTATTCTCAGTTCCCCTTAATGTTTTCGCTATTTGTGAATGATTTGTCCGAAGCGCGTGGAAGGGGGGATGTAGTTTTGGGAGTACACGGGTAAATACACTCATGTACGCTGATGACATTGTTCTCATGTCGCCTTCTGCTGCAGGTCTACAGCATATGATTAATAGACTAGAACATTATTTCGAAGCTTGGAATTTGAAAATAAATTTAAGCTAAATCTAACATATTGGTTTTTAGAAATGGCGGAAAACTAAAATCTAACGACAATTGGACTTTAAAAGAAGAACAAATTAAAGTCGTCGATAAGTACTAAAGTACTTGGGGTATGCTTTTTACAAGCTCCTTATCTTGGGGACTGCATTTTCAAGAAAAATTGACCATGGCTAAATTTGCAATCAATTCAATTTGGCGAAATTTGATTCTTTCTAATAAAGCTCCTCTGAGTGCAAAGATTATCTGCTTCAGTTCTATTATTAGATCCATTATTTTGCTACAGTGCTCAGGTATGGGCTTTACAGAATAGAATCAGTTCAGAGAACATTTATTTAAAAAATGTTACGTCTATCTTATAATACGCCTAACTATGTTTTATATTTAGAAACAAATTTTGAAAAGATTGTTACATACACTATAAAAAATTAGCTCTGATTATATTTGTAAAATTTTAAATTTAGAACACCACCGTTTGCCCTAAATTTTAGCCCAGCAAATAATTTTGAAAAACATCTATTGGTGTAAACAATGGAAATTGTTGGGTGAAAAGTGTGGAGTGGAGGTGGATTTCTCGACCGAAGACTTGGGCAATCTACGCAACCAGCTGATATAGGTGGTATCTGGAATGAGCGCTCGGTGGCGGGCTGAGTGCGAAGGCAGGGCCCGCACCGCGGTCCAAAACCGCTCACAGTATTTAACCTTGGACCTGACCCTCGGTGACAGGAGTGTTTTTACTGATCGTTATGATATCCCTACAATATTCGTGGGCTATCAGAGCCAGGGAAGAACTAGTTGACTTAAATTACAAACCATGGTTACCAGAATGTAATTATAACTGCTCTTTGTGCAATTTAAATGAAGCTGAATCCGTCTCATTTCGTATCAGTGTGTCCAATTTTGAGGGAAATTAGAAAATACTATTTTTGTAAATCAACATTAAACAAAAATGAATATATACATTATTTAAACGGTAGGAATTGGCGGTTTTGGGGGTTCATGAGCACCGCGTGGAAGTATAGATGTCAATTAATCCAAGAATTCAAATTTTAGGGTCGAATTTAAGGTAAGAAAAAGGGGAAAATATTTTAATTACAACATTTGTATATTTCAGTCATCACCTTGCTTTTTTCTTCCATTTATAATGTGATTTTGTTTTAATTTTTCTGAGTTTAAGGTGTTATATGTGTATAAAATGTGTTATGCGTGTATGTGTGTGTGCGTGTGTGCTGTTCTATTGAAAAAAGTTGTGAATTAGTTTAAAATTGAGAAATTAAATAATTTTAAGTTAGCCTTCATCAGTTTTTGGAAAAGTGTCCCAGTGTGTTGATTTATAATTTTAAATTATTATTGCCATTTAACTTGACTTTTGTTATTCTTAGATTAGTACAGTTATCATTCCTGCTAAACCACTACAGACGGCATTCAATATTGTAGATGTAGTGTTTTTTTATTGTATGCATTGTATTATATTTTGGTCAAAAATAAAAACACTTTTTTTCATTCATTCATTCATTCATTCATTCATATCGGAATAGTTGAGTTTTATTTTTATTTATATAACTACACATATAGACTATGCTCGTTATATACTTATTAAGTAAAATTGATGGGTTAATGATATTACTGAATGATCGGTATTGTTTAGCTACTATCTTATTATCTCAAATATTTAGTACAGTCTCATAAGAGTTTACATATGCTAACACCTGCGTGTTATTCTCTCAAAGAAATATTGCAATATTTTTAGGAAGCTAGAAAGTAAACATGTAAAACATGAGAAATATATTCTAATGACCTATATCATGTTTTTACTATCTTTTCAACAGTTCCAATTTGCAGTTCTTCAAATAAAAAATCAGCGTTTTCCTAAAATACTGTGAATATTTCAAATAATCGGATAAAGTTTATATATAATATATATATATATATATATAAACAGGGGTGCTGAAAAGTCCCGGGACGGTCTAATAACTTTTGAACTAATTACAATATAAGAACCAAAATTTACATCAAGCTTTTGCTCATATAAAAACTATTATTTTATGTATTTCACCATGATACCTGCTTATGGAGGACGTTTCGCTAGGGGTTGGTGAAAATTCTTAAATAGAAGCACAGGTCGAGTCGTACATCAAATTAAAGCTCTTTTTAATTAGAAACATTTTGGCGAAAATCTGACGTAAAACAGTTGACGCATTAAAAAATGCCGGACACTCAAAGATTATAAAATACAGAATTTTTCAAATGCAAAAATTCTGGTTATTAGAGAAAACTGAGACACTTAATCTTTTATTTTACTTCTTTTACTTCAAATCACTTACCAAAACAGTTATAACAAATGTTCAAAGTGTTTGCCTTTAGTTTGCTGGCAATATCCCAATCTATTGTAGAACGCTGATATCGCCTTGTTTATCTGGAAATTCCTTATCAGCAGGTAAGGTTATTACCTTCCTTATCTGGAAGGTAATCAGCTGGAGCAAACAAGACCAAAAAGACAACAATGAAATTGCCAGCTGACAGATACAGTTGTTTTAACAACTCAGTCACTTAGAAGTCTTCAAGCCCTAATTTTGCAAGTAGTTTCAGTAGTGCTAGTTTTATTTTGCTATGGCGCTTTCCCGAAGAGAGAAAGAAATAACTTTGTTAATGATGCGCGGGTTTGGTGACCGTATTAGATCATGTGATGAGGTAAGGCATCTGTTTAATGATACTTTTCCCCAATAGACCTCCAATTTAAAAATCTACTGTGGGAAGGACAATACAGCGGTTTGAACAGACAGGAAACATTGCAGATCTCCCTAGATCCGGAAGGCCCAAGACCACGACCAATGAGGACAAAGCTTTAGACGTTTTTTACAGTGTTTTGTTGAGATCCCACATGAATCGATTGTCTCAATAGCACAACAACAAAGAATTAGTCGATATTCAGTCCTCAGATATTTTAAAAACTAATAGTTACAAAGGATATAAAGCTAAATTGGTGCAGGAACTAAGCGAAGACGACTTTGATCGTAGAATCGAGTTTTGCGAAGTTATGATAAATAAAATCAATGAAAACTTGGGATTTTTAAGCAAACATTGTATTTACTGATGGGTCAACATTTTGCTTGAATGGAACAGTAAGCCGCCACAACTGCCGCTATTGGAGCGAGACAGAACCCACATTGGATGATACAAACACATACTCAGCATCCATAAAAGTTAAATGTTTTGGGCCGATATTGTGGGCGGCATGTGTAGGGCCATTCTTTGTAGAGGGAAACTTAAAACTCTGCAGTGTAATTAGCATTACTCCCAAAACCAGATAATTCCTGAAAACTCAACGTGTTTCCGGTGATAATTTTGAAAATATCTGGTTTCAGCAAGATGGAGCCCTCTCCACATTATGGCGTACATGTAAGACATTTTTTTGACAATGTCTTTCCACATAAGTGGATTGGTAGAAGGGGAACAATAGAATGGCCTGCCCGTTCTCCAGATTTGTCCCCTTTAGACTACTTCTTTTTGGGCTACCTCAAAAGAAAAAAGTGTTTTAAAAGAAAACCTCAAAATTTGGATGAGTTGAGAAACCGTATTGTAACAGAAGCTCAGGGTGTTCCTGTACATGCTTTAAACAATGCGATATCAGCGTTCTACAATCGATTGGGATATTGTCAGCAAACTGAAGGCAAACACTTTTGAACATTTGTTATATAACTGTTTTGCTAAGTGATTTTGAAGTAAAAGAAGTAAAATAAAAGATTAAGTGTCTCAGTTTTCTCTAATAACCAGAATGTTTGCATTTGAAAAATTCTGTATTTTATAATCTTTGAGTGTCCGGCATTTTGTAATGCGTCAACCGTTTTACGTAGGATTTTCGCCAAAATGTTTTAAATTAAAAAGAGCTTTAATTTGATGTACGACTCGACCTATGCTTCTATTTAAGAATTTTTCACCAACCCCTAGCGAAACGTCCCCCATAAGCAGGATATCATGGTGAAATACATAAAATAATAGTTTTTATATGAGCAAAAGCTTGATGTAAATTTTGGTTATTATATTGAAATTAGTTCAAAAGTTATTAGACCGTCCCGGACTTTTCAGCACCCCTGTATAGTTATACAGCGTGTATCAAAATGAATGACCTGATTTTAAAACTCAATATCTATTGCAAAAAAATGTACTACAAAAATAATATTTATTGCAAAATACTCACAAAATCTTAAAGTTTTAGGTATGTTATTACAAATGGTCACCAGCAGCAGCACGAACAACATCCAGACGATAGTATAAATTCCTCCATAAACCTTTTACACCGTATCTGCGTTCACAGACTTTATTGCGACAGTTATTCTGTTCTTTAGTTCTTCGATGTCATGAGTTAGAGGGGGAAACAAACACACTCTTTGTTTCGTTCACCATATCCCCACAAACGAAAAAGTCGGGGGCAAAATGGGGTCAGGTGTCCTAGGTGATCCATCGGAGGCCCAAGAGACTACCTGGAAGGGGCAATTTTGGTCCTCGAGGTTCCCAGTTGCGCCCTATCCCAGCGGTGGGGCAGAGTGTTGTTTGAGATAAGGCTTGACCCTGGAAAATTTGATGTGCCAGTGAGGCCAAAGCGCTCCATCCTGTTTTGGGAAATCGAACCTAAAAATTTTAAAA
>NW_025783857.1:0-10000 GCF_021130785.1 Homalodisca vitripennis
CAGGTACAAGACCGAAAAAAATTAATTTTACAAAATAAATATAACTTGTAAATAAAAAAAAACATTTTACTTTTTTTTGTAAGCAAACCCAGTTTAACTTTGGGTTTTAAATCATAGTTTTTAATTTTTCCCCACGGTTTTTTAAAAATAATGAAAACTATGTCAATTCATTATATAAGGGGAAAGTATTTAATAAGTAAAAAAAAAGAAGAGGGAATTTTTTTTAGTGTTTTTTTTTGAATTTTTCCAAAAATTTGCCACAAAAAACCCACAAAATTTGGGTTAGAATAGGGGTTTAATAATAAAATCATGAAAAAGGAGGAAAGGAAAAAATAATAGAAGAGGTTTAAAAGATTAAGGGGCCCGGGGGGAAAAATTCATAGATGTTTTTTTTTTTTGTACTGTTTAAATAAAAATTGTAGACATAAAAAAACACCGAAAAAAATTTTAACTATATCTTTTGTTTTTTAAAATTTTTGTTGAACTATGTTAGGTAGAAAAATTTCCCAAAAATTGGGAACCCTTATGGAAGGGTTAAAATTAGAAAAACCGTATCTTTATTGCCCAAAATGACAGGAGTGTTCACGAAAAAAACCCCCTTGGGAACTAGCCCCCCCTCCCGACCCGGGGGCAGCTGTTTTTTTTGGTTGGACCCTCCTACGGGGGTTAAAAACAAGCGGGGGGTTCGGGGGAAACAAGAAGACCCCCCCGTTTAAAAAATCTAAAATTTAATAAAACGAGCCAATCACAGTAATTACTAAGGGAAACATTTTTGTTGGCCTTCCAGAAAAATTTTAAGGGGTAGAAAACCCTTTTAAAGATAAAAGAAAAAAAAAAAGATTAGTAAAAAAATTCTGCTAAAAAAAGGTCAAAATGTTTGGAAAACCCCTAAATGCATATAATTAGAAAAAAGGAAAACCGGGAGGAAATAATGTGCAAGTACTTTTTTTAAAAATGCGTAACACTGGAGAATTAAAATATTTCAGGGCTGCGAAAAAATATTTATTTTTCCCACAGTCGGGAAATTTATGGAACCCTTTAAAAATAATAAAAAAATATATAGTGGAAAGAATAATATATTTTTTTTAATTGAATTTTAAGGGGTTTTTAAAACACCAGAAAAGTAATGAGCAAGAAAAATAATACGGGGAAAAAAAAAAAAAAAAAAAGTCCGTGCCCATCCCCAAAATTTTTACATTTATATTTTTTGAAGTTGGTTCTGTTTAATTTTAAAAAATTTTAAATTTGATCTGCAAACTATTATTATTTTTTTAACACAACCTTGTTGCATTTTAACCTTTTTCTGGGAAAACGGGGGGAAAAAACCTTAAAACCCAAATTTTTTTACACTTTATTGAAAACCTCCTTTACGGCGTAAAATTTTGTAGATTGTAGGGTACTTTTTTTTCTAGAACTACTTTCCTTCCCCATGTCTAAAATTCACAAAATGTTGCATTTTTTTGTTCCCATTTTGTTTCCCGTTTTTAAGAAAAAAAAAAACACGGGAAAAAGTTTTTTACTATTTAAAAGGGCCCCGATTTTTTTCAAAATATGAGAATATTTATATACTTTTCAAACATATTGTATTTTATTGAGTCCTCAGTTGGGTTATTTTTTATCGCAGGTTTCAATTAAAAAATTTTAAAAAATAAAAAATTTATTTTTTTGGCAATTTTAAGAAATTTTTTTAAAAATTTAAAAACAGTTTTCACTCGTATGAAAACCCGAACCAAAAAAAGAATTTATGCAATGATAATCGGGGGGGGGGGAGTGTGAATCTAATGTTTAGCACGCCGAAGTTTACTTTAAAAATTGATCGAAACTTGATCCCATTTTTAATTTTTTAAATTTTGATGTATGTAAAGAACTTGTTTAAAAAAATTTACCCCGAGTTCTTCTGGGGGGTTTTCCAAAAGCCCTTTTTAGTAGTATTTTTGAAACTAAAAAATATGATTTTAATTTTTAAAAATAAAATAAATGTTATTAGAAACTAATGTTATATTTGTCAGGCCCTAAATTGAAAAAGTTAAAAAAGCTGGTAGAGCAAAATCAGTGAGGGTCACCGCTTTAAAAAGTGGGAAGGGGTTTATGGTCTCCCTTTTTTTTGGCTGGAAGAAAAAAACTCCCCAAAGGGGGTCGATTTTCCCCCCAATCGGCTCTGAGTCCCCAAAAGGGCCTTTTTTATTTTTTTTCCTGGAACGGGTTTGACTGCAACATAAGTTAAAAAATCCATATACTAATTTGTTTTTTATTTAAAATTCTGAAAATTTTATTTTCACTCTGAAACCCAAAAACACTCAAACCCGAAATACCCGGTTGAATTTGTCCCCCGGACCTGGTAGTTTGAGTGTGTTTTAAAGGCCCGGCTTGGTTGGGGTCCCAGACTCAGGGGGGCCCAAATGTTCCTCCCCGGACCCTCACCTGGCTTTTTCTCCAGTACCCCGGGCGGAGTCCTCCAGGACCGCCAACAGCTCGGCAGCCCTCGCCAAACCCGGGTCCGTCAAAACGGGTTGTTAAGAGGAATCGGCCCCCCTTTGGGCATCTGGGGGAAACAGAAAACGTTTTGAGAGAACTCCATTTTTGATTTGATAAAATAGTATTTTTTTTAAAAAAAAAAAAACAAAAAACAGATATAGTTTGTGGTTTGTTTTTTCAACAAAAAGGATCTTTGCTGTTTTTTTTCGATTTTTTAAACTCAGTTACAGTTCACCTTTAAAAGTTTTTTTCTTAACTTTCGCATATCATTACAAAAATTCAATTAAATGTATTCTCAGCTATTGTACATAAAACCCCGTTTTATTTTTTAAAATAATATATATTACTTTCATAGTATTTGCTGTTATGAGTGTGCAATGTTTTTACAAGATTTTTAAAAAAATATTTAATTTTAATACTTCAAAAAGAAGGGTTTTTTAAACATCAAATTTCCCTTTTGGGGCAATTTTGAATTTTAAAGGAACTCTCCCAAGCGCAGGTGCTAGAAACCTCTATTTTTGAAGAAAATTTCCACACATTTTAGAGTATTTATCAAAATTTAATCTTTTTTTTTACCCAAAATTATTTCATTTTTATTAGTAAAGTAATTTCATATTATAAATGGGAAAAAATGTGCTTTCCAAAATGTTTTAATTTTTTTTTTAACATGCGAAAAAAAAAAAATGTTTTTTATTTTTATTTGAATATATCATTACGCAGAACAGTACCTTAATAAAAAAATAAACTTTCTTGAATAGTAAAACTACCTTTTTGGGGGTTTCCTAAACATTTGAATAATTTTAAAAAATATTTAGTTATTAATAAAAATTTTAAAAAGAATCAAATAAACAAAAAGAAAATCTGTCATATTGTGTTTATAGGCAAAAAATTTAAAAAGTGTTTATCTAGTGCAAAAAGGGAAAACCTTCGCAAAAAGACGAAGACCCCAAAATTTGTAGGTTTTTTATGGAATATTCTACTAAGCTTTACTAGTCCTAGAGAAAAAAGAGTAACGAATTTTAATGCACGTTTTTCTCAGTATGTATGAGTTTTAATGCAAACGTTGATGTATGCCCTGAACCAATATTTCCATTAATTTTTTTTTCAAAACTTTCAGGAACGTTACACCCTTTTTAAAATTTGATTTAAACTGTAAAGTCCGGAATAATTTAAAATTGTAAACGGTTGGGCCCTTTTGTAGGAAAAATTAATGATTTAAACTAATAACCCACTATCGGGCCTCACGCTATGAAAGGGACAGCCTAATTAAGGATACAGAATGTTATTAAAAATTTTTTTAATCTCATAATTTTTGGGGGAGGAAAAAAAAAAAAAAAAAAAAAAAAAAAAAAAAACGCCCAATTTAAAACACTGTCTTTTTATACCTGATTTTCAAACAGAACGGGAAATTTTTTTTTAAAGAAATTATTTTAAAGTATACTTACGTTTATGAAATTTTTGGGCCACGAGCTGGAGAAAAGTATTTTTTAAGTTTTGCCTTGGGATAGTTCAGAAATTTTAGACAAGGGTTTGTTACTTTTTCAGAAGAAATATAAAAAAATCAAAAAACCCCTAATAAAATTCTTTTCTTTAAGTCAATATTTTCGTTAATTTGACCGTAAATTTTAAGTAAATAAGCGAGACACGGGGTAAAAATATGCTGGAGACATTCCTGCGCCATGCCTAAAACACCTAAAAATCATTAAATTTAAGGGAAAGGGGTTTCTCGTAATTTAGTCGGCAGTTTGGGATTCCCTACTAACAATTTTCCCAAAAAATTAAACCTTGTTTTAAAAAAATGTGTTATACCAGTGTTTAGAATGAATAATTCATTTATTTTTAGTACCAAATTTTTTTACTAAAAATAAAAATTTTAAATTTAAAATTTAAAAAGGTAATAATCGTTATGAATTTTTAAAAGGGGATAAAGCCTTACCTCTATCTGTTACTTAATTTCCCAAAACAAAAAAAACGAATGTAGCAGAATTTGTTACATTTAAATTTTGATTAAGGGTTTCGATTTAAAAATTTTTTTAAGAAGAAAAATAATATTATTTGTACAATAATGAAAAATGATTTTTAAAATCTATGGAAAAAAAAGTGTGCGGTAAAACTTTATATCAAAATTTTTTAAAAAAACCATAGTAAAAAAAGATCCTCATTTTTAGAATAATTAAAATTTATTTTACTGTAATGTTTGAAAAAGAAAATTTTTTCAGGAATGACAGGTTTTTTTAGCCTTTGCTTTTGCTTATCCTCAGGGGGAACACTTCCCGTGTGATGCCCTGGATTTTAAATAAACAAAATGAGGAAGAAAGCCGAGTAAGTTTTGAGAAAAATTTCCCAATTTTGAAAAGAGGAATTTTTTGGTTCTTTGCCCTGAATCCCAGGGGCCCGACACTTTGAGGTCACCAACTTTCCTTTAAAGTTACTGGTTTTTTATTTTTATGTAAAGCTTTTTCAAATTTTTCTTTTAAAGCACGGGGCTTTCATAAACCAAATAAAAAAGAATTTAAATAATTTTATAAGATAAAATTTTTTTTTAAATTACATGCATAAACGTTATACAACCTCCAGCAAATCCAAGAACATCACCATCCCCGTTTTTAACTATTTTACTCAAGTTTTCAAGGTCATTGAGAACATTGGAATTTAAACTATACTTCAGAATTATAGTAGAAACTATTTAAATTTTATCCGTTATAATACAATGTTAAAATAGTTACATAATCTGATATGCACCTTCAGATATAAATATGGGTGATAAGGCCTCAAGCCCGCTTTATTCATTCTCAATTCACGGATTACCCAGTTCTGATAGGAAATTTTAATTTTAATAGCAAAATTTCATTCTCAGTGCTGTTGTTATGTACAGTTACCTGTAGTTAAGTAAAGGTTACCCGTATTTTAGTATTGATTTAAAAAAGTTTTAAAAAGTAAATTTTTCTAAACACCTTAATTTGTAAATTTATTGACGATGTGAACCTCGTGTGGAAAAATAATTCGAAAATTAATAAATTATTTAAAGGCGTTTTCGCTTTTATGTTTATTCTGAAAAAAGTGTTTGGTGTTGTTTGTATATTTCCTGGTTAAAACAATGTTGGGGACAACTTCACTGTTCGGGGTATTTTTTAAAATTTCGGCCATGGGTTTCAGTTTTTTTAAAGCAAATAAATTAAACAAAAAAACAGTACTGCAGGAAACAAAAATAAATGACCTTAAAAATATAAAACTCACTTTCTGAAATGTATTATGCGTAAAAAAATAAAAAATTGATGCAGGTTTTGAAAAAAACTATTTTAGTGTTACTTTTTGATTTTATCTTTGCCCCTTTATTCCACACGCAACTCCCAAATAAATTAGTAAAGCCCTTCACCTGTGATTCCAAATAGGGCCCGAGCAATAGGGATGGAAGACCCCCCCAACGGCGCGAGATTTTAATGGAGTTTGAATAAAATTTGATTTTAAAACGATTGTCTTCTCAGAATTTAAGGCAAAAAAAAAAGCATTTCGTTTTAGTGAAAATTAAGCATTCTTTCATGTTTGTTAAAACTAATTGCATTTGACTATTTTGTATGTGTAATTGTGTGCGTCAATGTCCCACGCTTCCTTTTACTTTTTTACCTTTTTTAACCAAAAGGAATAGTCCTTAAATATTAATGGTATGATTTGTACAACAAGGTCCCGAAAGTACCACACCTCGTCCTCGATTATTTTGTGTTGTGTTAAATAAAAGTCATGAACACTCCGAAAAACTTGAGAAATTTTAAAAAAATACATAGTAATTTGGTAGATGAACGTTCTGAAATTTTAGGAGAGAAAATCTTTGGGGGTTTTTATTAGGAAAAATAGTAATTAACCCGATAATTGGGAGCTCAGTGTCCAATTTTTCCGGCAACAAAGTTTGTTAGTATAAAAAAAACGTTTTTAAAACTATAAGCATTTTTGTGGGGTTTTTAAAAATTCCCCAAAAAATTTTTTAGCAATCCCCCTCTGGTCTAGACTCACTCCAATGCTAACGGGAAAGTGATTTTGTTTAAAGCTCGGAATTCCCAAAATTTTCCTTTTTAGGAACATGGATACAAATCATTCAATTTTAATTTGTTAAAGATTTTAAGGCACTGTTATTAATATTTATATGGTTTAATGAATTTTTAAAAAATTGTTTTTGGGAAAATTGGTTGTTGTAAAAAGCCTTACCTATTTTAATTAAGAAAAACCATTGTTTTTCGGGTAACCCCCATGATTACACCCCCTCTGATCCCCTCTTTTATAACATGGGCCGTGCCCTAAAAGACTTTATTGGGGAGATTTTCCGGACGTCGGACTCTGTATGGTCACAAAGAAACCTCTCCAAGCGCCACGTGCCCTACTTCAATGAGACGAAAATTTTGATAGAATGGGTGAGGAGGGGGAAATCAGGGGCCGCGGTAATCACCGGACTCTCCGGGGGAAACCCCAAAAAAGGGCGCCCCGCGGACCCTGTCATTAACATCCTCTAGCTGAAAGAGTTTAAATGCTGCCAGCGTTTTATAAAGTGATTAAAAAAAAAAAGGCATTCATTTTCATAATTTATAAAAGTTTCATCGTTCGCGAGAAAATGAAATTCGCATAGCATGATTCGCATGTGTATACAAGAAATGATTTTAAAATTGTTATCAGTGTACAGTTTACTTAATCTACGTTCATATAAATATTTTATTACTGAAAGGAATCCCTTGACGGGTATTCAAACTTTTTTAAATATATATTTCTTTTATAACAATAAACAAAAAATCGAGGCAATAATTACGTTATTTAGTCTTTAATTTCAAATAAAAATTTTTATACATAAAAATAAAAAGTGTAACTAACATGAAAACAAAAAAATTTATTGCTACTGGAAGTGAGTGGAATAATAGTTTTTAAAAGAAGTGTTGAATAAATGTTTGCGAGATATATCGAACTAAAAAATTTTTAAAAAATAATATATATAACATAAATTTGGTGGGGCCTTATATGGAACCTTTTTTATATTTAAAGGGTTGTATCGCCCTTTCCGGGGACGGGGGGGGGTTTTTGATGTGAGAAGCTACCCAGACCGAGTGTTGTATTGCAGGTGTATTTTGAATGCCCAACTACAACTGAATCAGGTTAGTTTTAATTGAGATCTCACTGATTAGTTGAAAGACGTGATCGGTCATTTTAATTTTACCCTGTTATTGGTGCTTTAGACGTTTTTCCACATATTTAGATGTCCCAAAAAATTTCCTTTTTGCTAGACTACAAGATCTTTTAAGCGGTTTCGAAAAATTCAGTAATCTAAAGTATGCCAAGGTTGCCTGCTCCTGGAAAATTTCCATGGTTTTGGGACAAGTTGTTTTATTTAAAAAAATATCAGTTTTAAAAAAAATATATTTCTCCTTTCAAAAGGATCTTTAAAGATCTTTAAAACTACAAAAAGGAAATACATAAATCCAGTGTGTATGCGACACGTCAGAAACATCAAGATCTAAAACCGCTCTAAGGTACACAACTAATTGGGTTAATTAGATGGTAGATAATTGTAGCCTATTCCCCTAGCTATCTCGTGTAAACATCCCGAGGTGTTTGGATGAACATGGAGAACATAGTTGTTATATGGCCCTAAGTGGGAGATAGTAATTGCGTAGGTGTGCGGCTTGAGTGGGTTTAAAACCCCCATGAAGGTAGTTGGAAATTAGCTTTCGTTTTTACTTTTACCTCAAAATTTCCCCCAGTGTTTAATAAACAAAATTCCACTTTTTGGACTGCTTTTATGAAAATGACGTATTATGTGAGAGACTTTCAGTAATTACCGAATTATAGATAAGCCTTCGAATTTTGGCCATTGTTCCTTGTTGAACGAAAGTAGTTGAATGAAATTTATCAATTTAAATTTTTTATTCAAGAATGAAAATACCAGAGAAAACTTTTTATACTACTTAATGACATGTAAACTGCACATGAGAAAACTTTACCATGAAAGCAAATACCTATGTTTCAAAAAGGCATGAAAGTTTTAGCATGTGTTATGAGGGATTGCGATAAACATGTATCACACGTATACAATTTAACTACAGCAAACGCTTGTATCATTCCAGAAATGACCACTACCTGAAATATTAGTCAACAGAAGAGCATACAATTAGCATGTCCTAGTGTGGAATTGCGCAAAAACATGTGTATAAAAATGAACTACAGCAAACGCTTGTTCATTCCAGAAATGACCACTACCTGAAAAAATTAGTCAAGAGAAGAGCATACAATTAGAATGTCCTAGTGTGGAATTGCGCAAAACAGTGTATACAATGAACTACAGCAAACGTTGTATCATTCCAAAATGACCACTACCTGAAATATTAGTCAAGGAAGAGCATACAATTAGAATGTCCTAGTGGGGGAATTGCGCGAAACATGTGTTATAATGAAAATATAGTGAACGCTTGTATCATCCCAGAAATGACCACTACCTGAAATATTAGTCAAGAGAAAAAGCATACAATTAGAATGTCCTAGTGTGGAATTGCGCGAAAATTTTGTATATAATGAACTATAGTGAACGCTTGTATCATTCCAGAAATGACCACTACCTGAAATATTAGTCAAGAGAAGAGCATTTCAATTAGAATGGGCCTAGTGTGGAATTGCGCAAAACATGTGTATACAATGAACTACAGCAAACGCTTGTATCATTCCAGAAATGACCACTACCTGAAATATTAGTCAAGAGGGAAAAGCATACAATTAGAATGTCCTAGTGTGGAATTTTCGCGAAAACATGTGTATACAATGAACACAGCAAACGCTTGTATCATCCCAGAAATGACCACTACCTGAAAAATTAGTCAAGAGAAGAGCATACAATTAGAATGTCCTAGTGTGGAATTTGCGCAAACATGTGTATTCAATGAACTACAGCAAAAAGCTTGTATCATCCCCGAAATGACCACTACCTGAAAATATTAGTCAAGAGAAGAGCATACAATTAGAATGTTTCCTAGTGTGGAATTGCGCAAAACATGTGTATACAATGAACTACAGCAAACGCTTGTATCATCCCAGAAATGACCACTACTGAAATATTAGTCAAGGAAAAAGCATACAATTAGAATGTCCTAGTGTGGAATTGCGCCCAAAAAATGTGTATACAATGAACTACAGCAAACGCTTGTATCATTCCAAAAAATGACCACTACCTGAAATATTAGTCAAGAGAAGAGCATACAATTAGAATGTCCTAGTGTGGATTGCGCAAAACATGTGTATACAATGAACTACAGCAAATGCTTGTTTCATTCCAGAAATGACCCCCCTACCTGAAATATTAGTCAAGAGAAGAGCATACAATTAGAATGTCCCCAGTGTGGTATTGCGCGAAACATTTTGTATACAATGAACTACAGCAAACGCTTGTATCATTCCAGAAATGACCACTACCTGAAATTAGTCAAGAGAAGAGCATACAATTAGAAATGTCCTAGTGTGGAATTGGCGCGAAAACAGTGTATATAATGAACTATAGTGA
>NW_025783857.1:15000-25063 GCF_021130785.1 Homalodisca vitripennis
ATAGTTCTACAAAAACAAATTGAGAAGAAAACATCCCCTTTAACCAAAAAACCCCGGTAATTTTTAAGAGGCTCCCAATGAAATCTTTAAAAGAAAATGCTAAATCTTCTTGCCCCCAAAATACCAAAAAACCAGTTTTTTTACCATTTACCAAAAAACTAAACCCGAGACCACCCCCTGGCAAACCAACGTGGCAAGCATGGGTTTCCACAGAGCGAATCCAGCATTTAGATGACAACCTCAACCCCTGGGGGGAAATTTCCATCCACTCAAAGACACCGGAACTTTTTTCAAGATAAAGGGGTTTTTTCCAGCCCTTCCCCTGATGAACGATTCTTTAACGAAATGTAGAATCGTTTTTACCTAACATTCCCATCAAGGGGGTCTGGAACCCCCCACCCCCCTTTTCTTGAAAAAAAACCAAAAACACAAACCTTCAAAAAAACTTTTAACCCACCATTATTTAAATTTTTTAAAAATGAATAATTTCAAATTAATCAGAACTATCTCCAAATTAAAAGGAAAAGGGGGTGGGTACTCGAACCCCTCATAGCCAACCTTTTTAGGGATTTAAAAAAAATTTTTTTAAAAACCAAAATTTCCTTCCTTTTTGTGGTAAGATTTATGATACTTTTTGTACGGGAAAACATGGGTTAAAAACTCACTTTCCTTTAAAATTTAAAAAATTTTCATGTTAACTTTAATTGGAAAATTAATCACAAAATCGTCACTTTTTTGGGGTGTTGAAGTTTTTTTAAAAACATAATTTAAAAACCAAAAAAATGTTAAGGGGGCTAACAAAAGAATTTTGCTTTCATTTGCTGCCACCAAAAACATTAAAAAACCCCTTCCCCAAAAATCTTTCCCCTTAGGCCCCAAACCTAGTACAAACCCTTTAAATTTCAAAATTTAAAAAAAAATTCTAAAGCCCTTTTCCCAAAGGGGATACCCCCCAAAAAAATTTTAACCGGCGCTCAGCAAAACCAAAAAAAAGGTACAACTAAACCAAATACTTCCAAAAAGTCCCCAAAATTTTTTTAAAAAAATTTTTCCTGGTTTGCACAAATTCAATAAGTTTGAAAAATTGGTAGAAATTTTTTAAAAAATCGCCCCTTTAACCCCAGAAAATTTTGCCAGGCCACCAGAAATATTTAAGAACCAAAAAAAATTTTAAGAATAGTTGTAAGGCCCAAAATTCATTTGGAAAAAATTATGAAAATTTATCTTTTGGCGTGAACCCTTTTAATAAACCCGTTGTGGTATTTGCAAAATTGGATAAGACCGATCAATTCCAAAGTAGTGTAACTAAAAAAACTTATCCAATATGGTAAAGGGATGTACCTCCAAAAATTTTCAATTTTCCAGTAACCGTGGGTTTTGCCCCAAGGACTACTTTGGGGAAAAACCCCATTCTTTGGGGGAAAGAAGACCGGTCACCGTTTTTTATCAATCACAAAGCGACAAAAAACCTAGCCTTACACGCTATTCCCCAAACAAAAGCTTTGAGGATTGTTACAAACAAAAAGCTAAAACAAAATTATCCTTGTGAAAACGCTTCGAAATGATTTAAATTTAAGGAATACTGAATTGGCACACCAATTTATTTTAAAATCAAAAACAACATATGGACTTAACATTCGCTAAATTATTGTTTTCCACTTGAATAATTAAAATTGTGATACAAATTACCAAAATTTTAAAAATTATATTATTTTATATTATGTTATTATTTTTAAAAATTAAAAACAACTAATAAAAACCTTGTGTACATGTCAAAATTGTATTTACATTTAGAATGTTTATTATCAGGTGTTTTTTTCCTTTGTTTGTTTATTTTATTCTGTGTTATTATTGTGTACTTGAAAAAGTTTTTAATAAAAACGAAATATTGTACAAGAAAAATTGTAGTTTTCTTTTGAACTGCTTAAGAGACTATTTAAGCCAATAGGCAACACACTTCAAGATGTTAAGGATTTAACAAACCTACTGGTAACGAACAATCTTCACCTTCATCATCACACTCTTCACATCATAGTTAAACAATGAAGAATTCACCTGAACTCATGAAAAACTTTAGATTACCATGCTTACAAAATTAGCTAAATTAAAATGTCATATATTGTTTTTGAATGCTTGTCTATCAATTGGTCTCACCCCCACATTGGTCTCCGTCTAAAAATTCCCGGTTTTTGCTTTACCTCCATCCCTACACAATAGCATACACTTACATGCTGCAAAGGTTAACCTAGAACTTACACGACTAGTATTGAATTCTTATAGGATTTTGGCACATGAACATGCGCACATCTGTACAAGATTTTCGTTTCGCTTTCTTATGACAAAAACAATACAGATATTTATTAAATTTTATAATGAAATCCTACTTGGTACTAAAAGATTTATGAGTAACAAATCTCAAAAACTTCTCCATAAACTGTCAGTGCTACAAAAATGAACTTCATACAGTGAAATAAAGAAGATACACTATCTCAAGTGATTCCTCAAAATTATGCTACTTCATCTCCAAGAAATTATCAAAACGAAAAAATAAACCCCAAAAAAACACTACAAAAAATGCTTCAAAATTAAATAAAAATCATAACACTGATGACTCTCTGATAAACATTGAAAATTTATCTATTTACAAACCTTCGTCTAAAGAAAATTTGGTATTAAAGGAAAGGCCTAACCCTTTTTCCCCCTAACACCATACAAATTTAATCACATTAACTTTGTAACTGATGCTTTGGAATTCGAAAGGGAAACATAAGAATAAAATATTATTTCAGTCAAAACCCTTGTGATGATAAAAATAAAACCCCTCAATGTTTACTAAAATTCAAGATCGTTCAGGATTGGCAAACCTCCACCACTTCCACTAGAACACCCTGTTGAGCAATTCATAAGTTTAATTTTTGGCAAATATTTCAAACCCTGATCTGCCAGACAGTCTTCCTAATTCCAAAAACATATCTCATGCTGAACGAAAAGCAATTAGGTCACTTCAAATAATGATCAAATTATGATTTTGCCTTCGGACAAAGGCAATTCTATTGTAATTTTAAACAAGGTTGATTACATAAAAGAGGCAGAAAGACAGCTAAGTGATAGTTCTACGTACAAAAAATTGATGAAGAACTAACATCAGCATTTAACCAAGAAATCCGTGATTATCTTACTCAAGAGGCTGCTAATGAAGATCTTTCAGATGATATGCTAAAACTTCTTGTCCCAAAAGTACCGAAAACACCAGTTTTCTACCATTTACCAAAAATACATAAACCATCGAGACCACCTCCTGGCAGACCTATCGTGGCAAGCATCGGTCTCCTACAGAGCGAATCTCAGCATTTGTAGATGACAACCTGCAACCCCTGGTGAGAAAATCTTCCATCCTACATCAAAGACACCGGACACTTTTTATCAAGACTCAAGGATGTTCACCAGCCACTTCCTGATGAGACGATTCTTGTAACGATAGATGTAGAATCGCTTACACTAACATTCCACATCAAGGTGGTCTGGAAGCCGCCCCCACTTTTCTTGAAAGAAGGCCAAATAACACTAAACCTTCAACAAACTTTTTAACCTCACTCATTCATTTAATTTTAAAAAATGAATAATTTCAAATTCATGGATCAGAACTATCTCCAAATTAAAGGAACGGCGATGGGTACTCGAATGGCCCCCTCATACGCCAACCTTTTTATGGGATTTGTAGAACAAAATTTTCTTAAAACTCAAAATTTCCTTCCTTTATTGTGGCTAAGATTTATAGATGACATTTTTGTAGTCTGGAATCATGGGTTAGAGAAACTTCATCATTTCCTTGATAGTTTAAATAAATTTTCATGTCTTAACTTTTATTCATATTGAATCACAAAATCGTCAAATTTTATTTGATGTTGATGTTTTTACTCCTAAATAATGCATAATATTAAAAACCAAAATACAATGTTAAGGGTACTAACAAAATAGAATTACCAATTGCCATTAACAGTAGCTGGCCATCCAAATCATGTAAAAAAGTCCATTCCAAAAAGTCTTTCCCTTAAGAGGGGCCAAATCTCTTATGTACTAAAACGCATTCAGATTTCAAACATTTACAAAAGCAAAAGTAACTAAAAGCTCGTTTTCCCACAAGGGGATACCCGCACAAAACCCTTTTGAAAACCGGTGCAGCTCAGACAAAAACCAAAAAAGGCTGACAACTATTCCAAATCACCCTCCAGAAACTGATCCCTTACCAATTTTAATAACAAAATGTAATCCTGGTGTCCGACAAATTCAATAGAGTTATGAAAATATGGAGCTATGAAATTGTAAAAAAACCCCTAACCCTCGCCTCTTAACTGAGAAATTATTGTCCTGGCGCAACTAGAATAGTATTTAAAGAGAGACCATAAAAATTTGAAGAATATGCTGTGGATAGAGGCCCAAAATTATCATCATGTTGGAAAAAATTATGAAAATTTAATCTTTTGGCTGTGGAACCTGGTAATAAACCAACTTGGTGTATTTTTTTTTGCATAATTATGGATCAGACCGAGCAATGCCATAGTAAGTGTAACTAAAAAAAACTATCCAATAGCTGGTAAATTGGACTGTACCTCCAACCAATTCAATTTACCAGCTAACCTGTAGGTTTTGTTCCCAAGGACCTAACAATTGGGCAAACCCTCTATTTTCTTTTTCGGTAAGAATGACCAGGCTTCAAACAACCGTTTATTTCTATCAATCCCCAACAAAGACGACAAAAACCAGTAGCCTTACACGCTATTCACCATAGACA
Organism: Homalodisca vitripennis; assembly: GCF_021130785.1. Lineage (NCBI taxonomy): Eukaryota > Metazoa > Arthropoda > Insecta > Hemiptera > Cicadellidae > Homalodisca > Homalodisca vitripennis. The sequence goes on from NW_025783857.1 coordinate 19,793, forward strand.
ATAGCTTTGAATGATTGTTACAAACTTCAAACGCTATAAGCAAAATTACTCCTTGTGAAAACAGCTCTCGAAATGATTTAAATTTTAAGGAATACTGAAATTGGCACACAAAACCAACTTTATATTAAACATTCAAAACATAACCATAATGACTATAAACATTTCGCTAAATTATTGTTTTCTACCACTTGAATAATATTAGATTGTGAATACCAAAAATTAACCTAAATTCATAAATTAAGATTATCTTATATTTATGTTATTAAGTTAAAATTAAAGAACAACTAATCAAAAAACCCTTGTTTACATGTCAAAATTGTATTTACATTATAGAATGTTTATTTATTCAGGTGTTATCTTTCTTCTCTTCTATCTCTCCTTATGTTTGTTTATTTTATTCTGTGTTATTATTCGTGTCCTAATTGGAAAAAGTTGTTAATACCATACCCAAACGATCAATATTGTACAAGATAATTGTAGTTTTTCCCTTTTGAACCCACACTGCTTAAGAGACTTATATATATTATATATATATATATATTATAGTATTATATATATATATATAGTATATATTTAAAAATCAACAATAAGAAAGATGGTAAAGGCACAAACCAAAGCAGGTGCCTTCGTGATCTCGCAAATCAATTAATTATCTGGAAATGTGTCTCCCCGATACATTCTCGAAAATTTTAAATAAAAGTAGAATAAAATTATAATATCATGGAGTTTTTTCAAAGGAAACAAATTATGAGCAATTCGATATTATAAACGTTTTTCTTTAAGGTTGTGAGAGAGAAAGTAAGGAAAAGTACGCCTTTTATTATACCTATACGTGTTAATTTCTAAAAATTCGCGTTTTAATTATGTGGTTTTATAGGAACGAGATATAGCTTGAAGAACTGCATTTATAACAACTACCCATACACAGAAAATGCTGGATTGTGTTTATCATATTCTGTTATTTTTTCCAAAAAAACCTCATGCATAATACAAAAACGTTATTTATTATTATCAGAAAATTTTGAACTCTTCCTTTATACAGTGTTCTATGATAGGTAAATTATACCACTGATTTCGTACATATAACAGAGAACTTAAAATATATAAAAGGCTATAAATAATTGCTCCTACGAAATAGTAGTTTATATTCCGCATTCTCCTATTTCAATGAATTAATTAGAATAAATATTATTTTGGAGCTCAAAAAGCCATTTGATTCCATATTTTAAATTGTTAAATGTTTGGTCAAAACCTTTTTTTCTGATGCTGGATGAGAAGTGTAAAATTGTTGGGTTCTTATGTCACATTTCAATCAACATAATCTGTGTAATGATTTATCTATCTCCACCCTGATAACTGAATTTTTAAAGAAATTTGAATGTCCGTAAATGTAAACGGTTGTTAGAATAGTAAACAAAAGGCAACTTTCCCCAAGAGGGTTCATTAACCTCTGACGTGGTTTATATAATTAAAACCCTTCTACTTAATCATATGTAAAAATAAAACCGATATAAATCACTTAAATCTGGGCAACCTTATGTTATGTCCAGGAGCGGTACATCCCGTAATATGACGAGTTTCTATGGGATGCAAAGGGTTAGATCGATAGGTTTATGTCTACTGCAGGAGTTGGTGTGGCTGTCGGGCCCCTTAGTGTCAAAATGTTCTTGCTTAGGCTTAGAACATAATGGAGCGTCGTCAACCCCCCTGCCTACTTTAACTGAAGAGGACTAGTTTAGTAGTAGCGCTGGGTTTCCCATTCTTTTTCTTCACAAGCGACACATGAGGAGGAGTGGCCCATAACCATTACACATTCAGAATGTCCTTTCGCACGACTCCGGAAGCAGTGCAAAGTTTCTTTTATGACAATTGTCTATACCTATACTTAAGACAATATAGACATAAACCTTTGAGGAAATTTCTAATGCTTCTTGACCTTGAGAGTAAATGAAAAACTAAGGGCACCCGTAACTAATGCCATTTCGTTTACCCATATTCGGAATGAATTCTTCTGTGAATGAAGTAAATTGTATGATTAAATGATAAAAAAGCTTATGTTCCCCACAACCATTATCGAATGTACTTCCACCACGTTTACCTAATTCACTGTACCGCATTATATTACCAAACTACATGTACTACTCCAGGCATAAAAACACTAAACGGGTGGTGTTTGATTTTATGCAATATGGTTAGAATAAAAACCATATATAAATAATAACAGCATTTATTATTTATTATTTCTATTAATAAGAAATAAAAAACACATGAAGAAAGACCAAAGTTCACTCTGTACTTAATATATTTCCATACTAACTTTTTTTTTAACTTTAGCGGTATAATTTTGCCTCTAAAAAAACTTAGCTCCTTTTAAACTTAATAATAACCCTGGTAACGCAACTCATAACTCTGATCAGTTTAACTCACTGATCCACCTCAAATTCTCTAGCCAAACTTTACTCTGAACAAAGTAATCTCTAACTACCACACAAATTGTTTATTTACATAAATTTAATTGGGTCGCATTTTTGAACAAAGTAAAGAATCTTATCGTTTGGAAGGAGATGGAGAAAACGATGAGAAGTAAAGGTGTGGCGAGAGATAGTAGAGGGCTCTTTATAATTTCAATCTCAACACATATCTTCCAGCTTCTATTGGTATTTTCACATTGTGCTGAAATGTATGGTGTCGACCCAGGATATGTGATTACCACTCTAACAAAATGGTTTCTCTTTCTTCTTCATATAAACCTGCTGTCCCCCTGTTTGAATATTTCCATTTATGTGTATTATTGTTTATACTTGTTTTATGACATTTTAATAAATAACCTGTTTGAGTTTATTTTGTGTTGGTTTTGTAAAAAAAACCAATACAGATGTTATGTACCTACAAATGTCCTTTTAGTTTCAAATTAAAACGCACGTCTTAATTAATGTATTTCAAATTCGTTTTTCTACAATGTATATATGAATTTTGTTAATGTACCCCAGTGCAAAGACATTACATTATAAAAAATATAAATTTTACATAATTCGGAAAAACATGTGGTTTATGATTTGTGTGCATATACTACAATCAGGATTACATTATCAATTATGTTTATAAAGTCAAAGATTACTATAAGATTCCAGAAATAATATATACAGGACTTTATAATTATTAATTAAACTATATCGTCCACAAGCTTTTGTCCAAGTAAGATCACTTTAAGTAGTGTAGTGTATGATATTGACCTTCTCTGTAGAATTCCCTCTTTCCTAATCTCCACTAGGGTACTAGCTCACGATAATAAATACTTCCGTACTAATGAACCCCTAAACTACTCTATGATAAAGTACAATATTGACTTTTCCATCAAAAGATTAAAGGGTTTGTTCCTTAACTATGAATACGAGACTGCTGTTTTTTAGTTAAAAGGAAAAACTGAACCAACTCAATCTAAAAGGTCACTGTTAAAAAATTTAGTAAAAAGATCTTTTGTAGTGAAATGCTACTGTTTTAATAAATCAGCATCATTTTATGATGTGCGGTTGTCTTGAAAACAGTTCAAATGTAACCTTTAAGAGTCGAGATTGGGAGTTAAAACCCTTTCAAAACGATATCCCATTAAAAGATCTGGTACTAGTTCAGATTGGATCAAGGTAATTTATTAAATTTACCCCTTCCCCAGCTTATTTTGTCTTGGTTGTCTTCCAAAAATATTGGGATTGTTCATGTGAAAAAACTCAATGCAGAATATATAAAAAGTTTCTTGCATATTTAATATATACAAATTAAATACCAAAGAACTTAGGTGTACAAATGGTTGGTTTTACTTAGGAACCCCTTTTCATATTTTTGAACAATAGGGAAAGTATTAATCAATGTCACAATATTTAAATACTGTTAGCAAGTAAAAAGTTGTTTTAAAGCCTCAATCTTAACAAAGTTGCAGATTGGTGCGAAAGGCTAATGTTAAATGTTTTTTTCGATTAAATTCTTAAAATTAATCTACTTCCCTATTTTTATGTAAAGTTCAAGTTAACACAACTGAAAACTTTTTTTCAAAAAGTAATAGAAAAGAGTTTTGATTAACAGAATGAACATTCAGAACAAAACGGATATATACAATAATTATAATTTAGGAAGTTATTGGGGAATATGAGGGGTTCATCATCACCAAAAGTTTAATCTGTTTTACTATTTTTTTAGTTTGACTCAAATTTTATGACATTAAAATGATAAATAAAACTCAGTTTTCGAAAATCTTAAAAGACAAAACAAATCTAGTTAACATTCAAGGGTTGAAACGCAAAACATGTGAAATAAAAATTATTGAAGAAAACACCCTCCATAATAGGCAAAGGGTTTTAAAATTTCAATTTAATAATATATTTTTAATCTGAAAACTATGTTTAGTTTAAACAATATTAAAGGGTAACAAATCCAAACAAGAAAAGTTGGTGCTTTCCGCTTTACCTCGACTAACCCTTAGTACGTGAGAAGCATTCATTACTCAGCTTTAATTAAACTCAAGCCATTTTATACGACTTCTACTGAGTAAACATTAAAATATAACATTGAAATTTTACTACCATAGCTTTAAATGCAACCAATCAAACTTTAATATGATCAGATACTACACTTTTTTGCAACAAATCTTTACTTTGTTTGTTAATTTAAAAGTTTAACATCTTTATTTTTAGCTCAACTTTAGTTTATCGATTACAAAACTTGTTATAACAATACATTCTTATATTATTTTCCTCTTACTTATCAAAGTGTTTTCGTTTCTGATGAACCTTTCTCATGAAAATTTACTTTCCTGTCTGTCCGCACTAATCTCGAAAACGAACTGACATATGGAATAATACAATGTTAGTTCTAGATGTCATGAAAAGGAGTTCCAAGAACTTACTGATAACATTGGGCCCTACATTCGAAGGTAAACAGTGGAGTTTTATGAAATACTGGACCCAACTTTCTTCTCCATTAATTTCATCTGAATCCAATTCAGTTAACCGTATTTGTCAATGTTCAACGAAACTCGTTAGATATCTTAATTTTCTATGTAATTACTTCGCTTTATAAATACAAAAAAATAAAGTGTCATTTGAATAAAATTATAATAAACTATCAATTTGCTTTCCCCGGCTTGTTACTTAAAATGAAACGTTTCAAAGGCCAAATTTCCATTAACAATTTTACGTTTATTTATATACTAATTCGAATCCATTTCTAAAAAAAAGTGAATACATGTAACGTAAAACGTAGATCTGAAGGTGAAACTTT
>NW_025783858.1:0-27564 GCF_021130785.1 Homalodisca vitripennis
AATTTTTTAGTCACTAAAACTACAATTTAAATTGCTTTGGGTTACCAAGAGTCCATTAATTAGGAGAAATTTGTTGGTTAATCAATAATTGAAAATGTAATAACTCATCCTTGTAAGTCCTGGTCCTCGTCCAGCTTCTGACACCATCACATTGTACTAACATGTGGTGAATTACCTGACGTGCTTGCAATTTGAACGACTGATTGGATTATGCTGACACATACTCGTAATTACTATTTTAAATGAATGATCCAATAAAAATTAAAATATCAGACCTTTGTTGTTATCTTATCGATATGAAATAATGTTTTGACTGGAGACTTTTAGATTTTATATACTCGTATGGGGTGTTTCATTCTTGTTCTCTTTTGAGCGCCTTTTTATGTCTCGGATACTAATAAATAACCAGATTAATTTCTACTTGTCTGATCTCCCCTCAAGACACCATACATTATCATAGAGGGAAACCATATAATTTCACTCATAAGTTATTCACTAAGATTTAACTTTTCATTAATTGTATTTTGGAATGGGTATTTTGCTTTGTAAAATATCCCTCTGGGCATTACCTTTTATAGGGCGAAGAGATTAGTTAAATGGTATTCCAGGATGTGGAAAACCAAATTATTACGCTTTGATATAGTAAATTGCAGTTATTGTTTGAGGTTTGGAAGTGGTAAGATTAGATGTTCCCATAACTTTGGGAATTATTTTGTAGCAGCAGGTGGAATTTTTTCTGGGCAGCAATACGTAGAGCGAAGGAAACTCTTCATCTAGGTTTTCTAACTTGTGGGGAGAAAGGCGGAATCGAAAGTAAAAATATTTTATAGCTAATGGGAGCATCCATCATAATAAGGTTCCTTTTCCCTTTTTTTATTTCTTAGTCTTTAAAAAAGGGCGGCCCGATTTTTTCTGCATTTGAAGCATTGAGAAGCAAAAGAAACCACATTTTCAACTTCAGTAGTCTCCCAATACAATTCCAAACAGATCCTCCTTGGAATGTTCATAAACCATTGCGACCAATAAATGCCAGTCGATAAAACATCCTTTACTATCACAACGTATTGAAATATGAGCAGGTATTTAAGATATTTCCTTAGGTTCCTTCTACGTAATCTACAAACAGATCCATCTCTTAAAATCACCCTTTGTACTATGGAGATCATTATTAATTCTTGACAACAATTTCCGTGATTTTTGCATAACCACTCATCTCTTACAAAGGTAGACCACTTCTATTTAATTGACAAACTGGACTGGACGTTCACATATAATGATTTTATAGGGTAATTACATCTAGAAGTAAACAAAATCCTTTAAGGGCGAAAAGCCTCACCAACCATGAGTTATTTTGTAACCATTCTACAATTTTTTCACCCAGCACGGGATCACTTCTGGCTGGTTTATACCTACCAGTTTCAACCCACCACTGGGCACAGCAAAAACCGATGTGTCACTTCAATCTGGGCAACCTTATGAATGTCCAGTAGTGGCACTTCACTAACCGCAAACGTTGAGATTCTGGGGTTCATGGGCAATTCGATAGGTCTAGTTTACTGTGGGAGATGACTGTTGGAGTTGGCGGGGTTTGTTCCCTAACCTCAGAGGTTTCTTGTTAACCTCAAACTAGGGTGTGCCACCCCCTGCCTACTTTCACTGGAGAGGCTGGTTCAGAGCCGGCCTCCCCCTCTCCCGGGGAGACATGACTTTGAGATGTAGTGCCCAAATTCCTTCCCTCATGTATCTTAATAGGAGGCGGCCCCTACTCCCTAACCTTGCCTATCCTGAATATCCTGTCACTCCGGAAGCAGCCGCAATAGGTTCTTACAGGACTAAGTGCAATTTATAAGCTTCTTGTCCAAAGGGTAAAAAAAAACATTCTAAACATTATAATGATGTATTGGATGTTATAATACATAAAATACTTCTTCCTACGTATAACTAAAGTAATCTATGTACTCATTTTAGCTTGGATTAATGGAAGTCTTGAAAAGGAAGAGAATGCACTACTGCAGAGGTGTCGCTATATACTATGTTTTGGAAAATAGAACACTGGCTCCATGAAAAACAAAGATCTCACAATTTAGTTAAAATAAGATTACTGTGTTGCTGTTCTAAAACTTTTGAATTATTCTAATTGTTAGACTGACGTATCAGAGTTATAGTTTTCATATGTTGAAGATTTAAAAGACAGCAAAGTCATCAACTTTCAAGAAAGTCTCAGTTCTTTTTTTTTTTTATACTGGTTTAAGCTTTTAATGGATTTTACATATCAGATAATTGATAACTTTAATGGTTATTAGAAAACTGAAAATAAACGGATGTTAATCATAATTATTAATTAAGAATATTTAATAAATAAAAAAAATTTCTTTGGTTAGTTGTATGGATTTATTAATACTCTTATTCAATTAATATATGTGCTGCTTAGAACATTGTTAAAGTAGTTTACTCCAGCAATGCTCCCTCTCTATTTAGCAGTTCAGCTCGACGACGATTATTGTCTGCATCGACTCTTTTTATTTTTTATAAAAATTTTACTATTATTAGTAAATTTTACTTACAGTGAAAAATTGAATATTTTTAGTTATATTGGAACATAATCAGGCGTTTCTATTACTGGTATAACTTCGTCTTCTCTTGTTTACTGTTCTGTAGAAGAGAGATCTGGTGTTCTTTTTAGAAAGCTAATTGGGTAATTTAAAAATTATAGACCATATTTCTGTTATAAAACTCCACAAAATATGTGTTGATATTTATTTATTGACTTTAAACAATCGAACATGATTTATAATGATTTTTAATCATTGTCAGCTAACATACACCTACTTCAACTCATTTTAATATTGATCCTATTTGAACATGCCGAAAAGATTGGTGTGAGACATAAGTTATCTAATCCTTTTCATAAACATATCTCTTTTATCCACTAGGCCAAAATTGCTCATAAATTACTATGATGTAAGTCTTGTCCGGATAGTAATCTATACAATGCTAGAATTATGTATGTTTGATATATTCTCTTAGTATTATTTAAACTTTTATCAAACATGTATAAACCAATTTTAAACATTTGGATGTTGTATAGAAAAACAATATTGTAAACTGACTCTTTCTTTTCTTTACGGATATTATATAATTTGGACAATATATGGAGAATGATTCTAAAATGATTCTTTCTGTACACTTAGAGTATTGAAAGGATTTAAATATATAAAAACATAAATATCCAGTTCTTTTTTAGTTTGCAAAATATACGAAAATAATTATAGCTGGACGATGTGTTGGAAATGATTGTAAACTGATTCTTTTTTTGTACACTTAGAGTACTGAAAGGATTTAAATACATAAATCTCAAATTGTTTTTTAGCTTACAAAATATACGAAAATAATTCTTCAAGCTTTAAAATTTGTATCAGATATTTATAAACGGATAGTATAGAAACTTCGACGATGTGTTTGGAAATGATTGTAAACTGATTTTTTCTGTACACTTAGAGCACTGAAATTTGGAAAACATAAATCTAAGTTCATTTTTTTATTACAAAATATACGAAAGTTTATTTGAATGGTTAAGATAATCTTCCTCATTGTGAAAACATATTACTTGTAAACGCGTTATAACTAAATCGAAACTGTTTCACTGTACAATATACTTTTAAACAGCAATTTATATAATTCCTTAGGAGAAGCAAAATACTATTTTGATAAGTTTATGAATGTGTACCGTTTTACTGGCACATGAGGGGTTAGCTTTGAAATTTAAAATAAACCTTTTGTGAACGTTTAAAAATAAAAGAAAATCTTCTAAAATAAATAAAACTATAATAAAAACTTCTTCTTAAAAATAAAAACTGGAATTAAAATTAAAATTAAAACTTCTTGATGACCTTTAAATTTCAAACTTGTAATATATTCTTCACTCCCAAAAATGAACAAAGTTCTTACAGCTTTTCATTCAATTTTCAAAATTCAAGAACTTTTTACACCCTAATCTGATCTGGCAATTCTTCACTTTAATTAATCTTCAAAATTAAATTTTTATTTTGTTACTAATTTTCTTTTCACTTTACTTTAAAAAAGTATTCTTCAGTGTTAGACACTAACAAATTCTTCAGTGTTAGAGATTTTAATAAATCAAAAAATTGCTGAAAGCATCCGCAGGTTTCGATGACGATTAGGAATAAGATTTACTCTAAGCACTACTACTCGTTACAATCACTTCCGATGAACTGAGAATGGAGGTAACGGCACGTCTACCTCCACCCCACCTCTCAATTTCGTTATCAAACCACTGCCATCTGCGATGCGCGCCTCGCCGATAGCAGCCTCTTTTGTATAGTACAGTCCTTATCATTCATCTGGGCCTACTCCTTCCACCGGTAATCCAGTTACCCCAAAATTATTATTTAATACAATCGGTACAAAAGAAATAAAATGATTTGAAAAATTAGTGTGAAAGTAAAGAATAAATATATTTCATTGAATTTTCAATAATTTGTATCGTGATTTGTTTGTAATTAATAACTCATGTATAGGAATGATAAAATGAAAGCTGTAACTCTTTGTAAAACTATTTTGCAATGTTATTACCAATACTCTAATACTATTAGGGTAGTCACACTAGCTTAATTAACTTTCCATAACTTATTGCATAGTTGACAATGATTATTCTCGTGTACTATAAGGAATTATTAATTGTATTTTTTACTGCGCGTTACGGCATAGATATTTTTATTGTTGGAATGTAAAAAAGATAAACTATGTTTCATATTCAATTATAGATAAATTTTTGCTCAGTATAACTATAAACATATTAGAGTATTTTAAAATATTAAACTGTTTTATATTCGAATTTGTGCTTAAAGAGGCCTTTGACCTTATCTGCACAGGACGTAGTCTTTCACCAAATCCATTCTCTCTTCTTATTAAGAAACCACTTCCATTAAAGTTATTTGCTTTGGAATATTTAAATCAAGTAGTCTACAATATGATATACTATTGAAGTTGCATCAAAATTTATTAAAATTATGAAAAATAATTATTATAAAAATACTTCACTAGTTTAGTTATAAACACGCTTGACTCAGAATATTGAAATTTTTAATTCTTAACTAGCAACCGTGTATATTAAGAGTGCGTTTCGATTCGGAACTCAAACTCTGACCCTTTACGTGGTATAGCTGAATCGGTAAACACCATACTACCCAGACAGTATAAGATAAGATGTCTACCAGGCACATTCTAATAATATTTCTTTACCGTGTGCCCAATAGATTGAGAAGGTGCAGGGATTGTAATACTGTCCCGAAAAAAATTTAAAATTATTTAATGCGTAAGTTTATTATTTATGAAAGCCAAATGGCTGTCCAAAAAAGAGAGTGAGTGATTAAACTCTCGACAGGAGAGAGTTCTGGTGTACGATGCAGTAACTACTTCATAAAGATAAAAGTCATAGAACATTTTTCTTTTCAAACCTACCCAATACTACTTTTTTATATTTAATTAAAACAGTTGTAACATGATATAGTCGATCACTGATATTATTATTCTTGCTAGCATACACTTATTTTACTTATATTTTCGAATATTTATTCCATGAAAATACGTCAGAAAAAAGGCGGTTTGACGTAAGTTAGAAAATAACTCTCTTATTAAAGTATTGACCTTTCATAAAATATTTAAAAACAGGTCCAATTTCACAATGAGTCAAAATTTGGTTAACTTATATTCCAAAACGATTCTCCCTGTATTCTTTGGGTACAGAGGGGATTATAAATAGCCTAAAACACAACATTTGCAGTTTTAAAACAAAACTGTACTGGGCCCAGTGCTGTACCTGTGGTACACAAATGACATCCCAGTCATTCCCAGGATGTCTCTCGCCCTCTACGCTGACGACGCCACTTTTCTACAGTAAGTCGGCCAACATCCGCCAATCATGTGCCTATATGAGAAGGCAAATGGAACATCTGGACCCGTAACTGTGGAAGTGGAAGGTCAGGATCAACACTCAGAAGACCGAGGCTATCTGCTTCACCAAAAAACCCGCAGTATCCGGCCCAGCGCGAGAAGATTCACCTGCAGGGGGACCAACTAAGGTGGACCAAGTCTAATTAAATACTTGGGAGTCGTCCTCAACAGGACTATAAACGACTGGAATTGCCGCCAAAGGGAGGATCCGCCTTGGAATGGCCGCCCGTTAAGGGCTGTCGGCTCTACTGAGACACTCCGGACTTCCCATAAAACACGAAGCTGCTGCTCTACAAAACGATAGTCCGCCCCATCATGAACATTACGCGGCTCCTGCCTGTGTAATCCCACACACCTCCAAGCACGGACCCAGGAAGGGGCCACTAGAAACCTTCCAGAAAAACAGGGACACTCCGCCAACTGACGCAACACAACCATGGTTATTGTCCGAAACACGGTCGTCCGTACGGTCTGTAGGAACTACCCCAGCCTGCATGACTTCAGCACTGGCCAGGCGTGAGCCTATGTATGCAGCAGCAGCTGAATCAACGTGGGGTGCGGATCAAAATCACGGATGAGTGAGGCAATCCCGGGGGAAGCCGTCCATCCGTGGGAAAATTCACCACAACTAAATGTTAGTAATATTGGACGACCCCATCCATAGAAGGACTAAATGTACTAAACAAAAAACCAACGGAACTCTTCCTCACTTCACGTTCCACTTCCGGAACCTTACTACACTTTACTTCGTGTCACCCGACCTATAACTAAAACCACACACTTAACAATTCCCCATACGACCCAACGAAAACCCTCTTGGGGCTGGACGTGACTGATGAATCAGTAGCCATTCCGCTTGTTATGCAGAGACACCTACCACAAGAAGGGACGAGAAATCCCGGGCCTACCCGATGCCTGCCTGCCTGCCTTCAACCATGAGTCAATAAATTCGTTTATATCTTATATTCGCAAATAACGATTCCTCCCTGTATTCTTAGGGTACAGAGCGGATTTATAAATAGCGTTAAAAACACAATAAATTCTGCAGTATTTAAACAGGTTATGTGTGTAAATAATGTAAGTTGGATGTTACCTCCAAGACCATCATAAATAGATTTGTATTAGATTCACTATTTTTTTAATTCACCTGGAACACGTGCCTAGTAAATTAACACTTGTGCTCACAAAGTGCAACAAACAATGAACATTTGCGAACAAATAGGTTTTTCAATATTTTCTTATGAATATCATGTTTACCGTTTAATTGTGTAAAAGCACATTTAGTTCTAGTTCATAATACATTAATATTAAAATTAACTGCAAATAATTTTTAATTGATGCAGTCGTAAAATGTTGCCACAGTGTAAAAATATTCCAAGGTAGAGCCGTCATTAGGTCTTACACATATCAGCCCAACCGCGTAATCTCAACCCTGCGTGCAGCAGCTGCTCTACCGATTATTTTTCAACAGAGAGATTTTAAATTATCAGTATTCAAGGGATTTGGTAATCTAAAAGATTTATTCAACGTCACGTTTTATAGTGTCCTAGTTTCCATGAAATATAGATTATAATTTAAAACTTTTTTACACCTTATTACTTTTTAATGGCCGAACCAAACCAAGTTTCTTGCTATTTTCTAAAATGTAACATTATCTCTGCAAACTCTTTATATATATATATGTGTGTGTGTGTGTGTGTGTGTGTGTGTGTGTGTGTGTGTGTGTGTGTGTGTGTGTGTGTGTGTGTGTGTGTGTGTGTGTGTGTGTGTGTGTGTGTGTGTGTGTGTGTGTGTGTGTGTGTGTGTGTGTGAGTGTGTGTGTGTGTGTGTATATAGTATAACCGGTAATTACCGATTACAAGGAAGGGATATTGAAATTTTTTATAATAATAATAATTTCCTTCTATGTATCAACCTACATCGTGATCTAACTTATTTGAAAAGAAATGCGATTAAATCACTAAAACACAATTTTATAAATGTATCGATAGAGACATAACTATACCGTAATTCCGATACGATTATGCTTCAGTTGAATACAGTATGGAATATGAATAAACCTCACTTTATGATACTATATAAACTCATGATACTTTTGTGTAACTACTTTTCTTATTATTACCATTGGATTCAACTAAACAGTTACATCTCTTTTGCTATTATAATGGAAATATAAACAGTTATTTTCTTACAATAAAATCTAAAATGCTATTTAATTTTTTAATATTTTAATTTTTGTCTCACGTATAATGTATAATTTACTTGCCTATACAGGATATATATTTATCCTATATGGAATTATCGGGTAAACACATCTTTATTTGAATAAAAATTAGACTTGTTATCTCTTGCGTACACGTATGAAATCATAGTGGTTTTTGACTGATTTCATAGTATATGTTTACAAATTATATATATGTTAGATGTAAAAATAATTGATGTATTCAATGAGGATACTGGCTTTCTCTCCTGTACAGTGTGACACTGTCACAGACTTGACTATTGGAATCTGTAGACATGTTAGTCTAAAGAGATCCAAAAATGTCGACGGCAAGAAGCTCAAAACGAACTCTTTGCGCCATTTGCACATCTAAGACCCCTAGACTACAAAATAGAGTGCGATATAGGTCAAGATGTATTAGAATTATCTCATTAAGTACATATTAGGAATGCCCTACCATGTTTAAGACCCAATCCCAAACCGCGTTGGAGCTACCAAATTTTCTAGTATTTTAAAGTAGCCATGGTGGAAAAGATGGATTCAACGTTAATGTTAAGTTTAGCTACAGTTAAGTGCAGCCTCTGAAATCTGTGTCCTGTAATGTTATTTTGAAGAGATCCAAAAGAATCGGCGACGAAGAAGCTCAAAACAAACAGTCTGCATCAGTTTAAGACGCTGCACTAAAGGGAAGGTGAACTGGAGCTGAATGCTATACATAGGATCTTAACTTGATCGTAGTCTTGTAAATAAGCGTATCATGTTAAAAAGTAGTTGTGATGGAGTGGAGTTGTTAAAAGCCAAGTTAGCTAAGCGCTTAATTTTAAACTTCAGAAAAGCTCTTGATGTTTTGTTTATGATTTTTGTAAGGCCATCACGTTCTCTTTTTAAATTATAATAAACTAATTAATGTTAAATACAATACCTGCATGAATAAAACTATTCCTATATTAATCGATCATTACGAGTCCTACTCTTAAACACGTCTGAAATAATAGACTTAATTTCTAACATAAAAATTACAAATTGCCAATTATTAAAGTGCAAGTACAAATTTAAAATTTTTACATCTTGAAAATATAAGATAAAGTAGTTTAATTACAGTGGAAACCTAATTTAATTTGCATATTTATCCAATTTAGCTCCTTCCCTTAAAATAATTTTAATTGCTGCAGTCAATAAATATGGCCCTCTGCAGATTTTTGCAGAAGGAAGTTCATCATTAAAATCTCGCAGACGTCAGTTCAAGCGTATCGTTTAACCTGTGAACCGTGGCTCATCTGAGTGCGGTATTACGAGCCATTTATTTCAACGACTAAAATTGTTTTATTGAAATTTCCTTCAAAATTGAATTTTAATATTATTTATAGTTTTATTAACATATAAAACGAACCATCTAAAAAAAATGTGGTGCTTTGAAATTACTTATGATTCCCGAAATTATTTTTAAAAGGGATATATTAAATTTTTAGGAAAATGTTAGTATAATTACTATTGGAATTAACGCTTTTTAAGGTTTTATAATTGATTTTGTTGCGGTAAATTTTTTCACATGAAATCTAAAACAATGAGATAATTACATTTTTGATGATGCCTTAAGGATCTACGCGTATTTCAGGGAAATTTCGTAAACTTTGTAATCATTGTTCCAAATAAAACTAGAGTTAAATATGTTAAATTTTTAGAGTAAATTGGTTAAAAGTTAAGGGAACTGAAATTTAACTCTAATATGGTTTTAGAATATCACTAGCTATCAACAAAGGATTCCTCGAGACATTAATGTGTTATCTATAAAAAAACAAAAATAGCATTGCCTCCAGTATTCTGTCATTTACTTACTTTAAAAATGTCATGTCGTCATCTTTTTCAGTTTTTAATTTGACCTGAGAATTACTAGGAATTATGAGAAAAGCTATCAACTAATCTTTTAGTGCTTCTTATTCAAATTATCTGGCATAACAGTCTGTGAAATACAAAGTAAATTTTTACTGCCGTGAGGAATGTTATATTAAAGATCTATATGTACATTTTAACATAAAAATGATTTCATCCCCGAAAAAAACAGATACTCTACATTTTCAATTATATATTTAATATTTTTTTACTGCTTCAATAGGAATAAATTAACACTCGCGCAAAATTATTGGCCTGAACGTTAGTGAAGCATATAATTGGGGTGGTTGATATATTTATGTTTTGCATATCTCTACGTAGGACATTTATAAGGCAAATTTAAATATCGAATTGAATTTTTTCATTTAAACTTTTAACATGGACCAGTTTGAGATGCATGGAGAAGGCGACGTTTGGTATGGCGTATTCCTAACTTTTTATACTTAAGATTAAAAAAACGTTGCAATATTTATGGATTAAAACATTGCAATATTTATGGCCAACATGCAATATCAAGGGTTTTAAAACGTCCTCTTTGAATAGTAAAGTAATTTTGTTAATTATTTATTGAATTTTGCTAGTAAATTATAATTGGACCTACTTTCCCCATTATTTGTGTATTGGAAGTCACACTCAGGTCGCTGCTCTTTTTTTATAAAACATTTGTAATCACAGTCACAAAAATAACACAAAAGTTTGAATGTGTATAAAGTTTATAGCTTTTAGTGACATAATAATAAATTTGAATAAACACTAATTTCATAACAGTAAACTAAATTATACTGTTGTATCATTTAATACTAATAAAGTTGTGTCTAGTGTAAAGTTTTAATTATTTGTTTTTTTTTCAGTAAAGCTTTAGTAGGGCTTTAATAGTAGAATTAACAATGGGTTTATTGGATTTTACCATATCAAATGTATAGTGTGATGGTAATAGTAAATTTAATACGTAATTTCATATCAATTAGTAGTAAATGTTACATATTCAGACCATGTTACTAATTACCAAAATTATATTTCTACTCAATTTTATAATTTATTCCCGAAAAGAATTATATATCTTAGGGTAGGAGACATCCTTTTAAGTCTTTATTTCTTTTGTTGAAATATTTTTGTCTCTTTCGGATGTTAAATGATCGATTTTTTCAACAATCTAAAGCAGTAGTAGTACAATATATACCAAACGTTTTGACTACTTTATAGAATGTTTTCAAAGGCTTTTCTTTTTCACTTACATGTCTGCTAAAACATTCATAAAGCATAAAATGACATAATACTGAGTGAACTCGTGGAGATAAAGCTAACAATTTTGCTGGCAGGACAGTTTTTCAGGATAATTTAAAACAATCAGCTCTCTCCGCTTGATTACTCTTTCAGCCCGGGTTCTCACCGAGTAATGTTTCATCTCTCCAACCCAATTAAACCGACTCGGTTTACTCGCAGGCTAAAGTAATTAACGCAAAGCAAACGTTTCACAGGGAATTAGGGCAAAGAATAATCTAATTTGTTAAAATTTACCGTTCCAGAAAAATGGAATTTTTCATTCTTATATATCCAGGAGCATTGTTTCAGTGGGTATTAATATCTGTATTATCCTGCAAATAATTACTTTCATATTAATTATAATTAAATGTTCATTCTATTTTATAATTAACTTCATTTTCTAATTAAATTTCTTAAGCTACTATTATGAAATGTATAATATTAAAGGATTCACTTAAATTTGATCTGTGCCTCTATGTGTCTATAACTACTAATTTGTCTAAATTATTTGGTATCTTTCGAAAACTCTTACACCATGTTTAGGTTTTAAAACATCCGGATGTAGTGTTCTACTCCTGCGAATTTCTAAGGTTCTAAGGTAAATTGTATGAGAGTATTTTTTGTTTAGTTGCTTAGAGTAAACTGTTAGTGTATCCTGTTATAAACTGATGCTTATGCTCTCCAGCATTCATTGGGACATTTGTTCCTGAATCAGCTCTGAGGGGAACCACCATCGTCTTCCATGATTCAGTTCAGAATAAGCTTTTGCCTGTATTTAGTCGCATTATACATTATATGTATTTTCGAAACCCAGTTACTCATTAATAGTAAGTATTATTTTCTCCGATGTTCTAGGGACTAAATTCTTGGCCAAATAATAATAATATAATTGGCACGAATAGTAATGTTTTTCTCTATTTAATTTTGTAGCCGTTCAAAAATTACAAGTTACCTTCTCACCCGTTTTGTGCTTAAGTGAAATTTTCATTTTTATTATTATAGTTTAGCACTTTTTATGCGAGATCTGCAATCTGATCTCTTCTTCAGGTAAAGAACTAACCTAATACATAATATTACAAACTAGGTTAAAATAAACAAATCTTACCAAAGCGTTGTGGCACGCCTAGGTCAGAAATCACAACCTACATCTGCAGATCTCGAAACTTAGTGTTACTGATTTATTGTTTCACTGAACGATGGCAAATGTCCTGAAAAAATCTGTTTCCTCCACAGTACCCAAAACTAGTAAACTACAGATTAAAAAATATAATATTTAAGGTTCGGGTTCTATTGACAAAAAGATTTAGAATAAGAAATTTAATAATTTTTCATTATAGTAATATTTGTAAAGGAAACAGTTTAATTTACCATCGCTATTTAATATTTATTTATATTTCATTGCTATTTTGAACAAAATATTTCATGCGGAAACAGAAAATAATTAATTCTAATTTTGAACTTAGAAATTAAGTACCTAATAAATAAAAAATGTATGTGTTAGGTTTGCATATTATAAAGTCTACTAATTTTATAAAAATGCGTTATTCATTGAAGACAAATTTAGCTTACATTGCTTTTATTTATACCATTATATTATCACCTGAGTTAAAATAATAGAATAATATTCAATTTATTTATTTCAATATATAAAGCAAATCAATGGAAATTTAAAGAAAACCCCCCAACAGACCGAGAAATTAATAAATACCTGTGAATCTAAAATATAGAGATTTTATAAAAACCAGTAAACAATTATCACAACTGTAGAAAAAGCATGAAATATTTAAGGAGTTAATGCTAAACAAACGATGATCCTTTTTATACCAATTCACTTAAATTACTTTATCAGTTTCACTAAAAGAACTGCCTGCATTAAATAATATAAAAAATATTGACAAAAAATATTTAAAAATAAGTTTTTTATACTTCTCTTGGAATGCATATTAATTATGAACTGCCTCGGATTAGTATAATACAAAATCCCAGCAATCAATATGCTTATATTATGTTTATTGGTAAAAAATAATTACGCATCATTGTTTTATCTACTACCAATGGTATCATAAATTTCATTTCATCGCTTTTAAAAATAAAAATAGGAGACTAAATTATGTGCCATTTGTAAATCCAAGACAATACATGCGAGTAATATTCCACATCTTATTTGTTCTTGTTTACCGCATTGGTAAATTTTTCATATGAAATATTTGATACAATTTAACTAACGTTATTGGTTAGCGTGAAACTGAACCACCTTAAATATGAAATTTGGAATGTATAATAAATAAAAAGTAAATTTCTCAGAGTTATAAATATTGATTGATACTGTTATTTTATATTTTTACAAAATGCTAACAAAAGGTCATTCTGAAAATGGTCAACCCTAGTAGAGTTTCCACTCGATTTATTAAAGTTCAGCTGACGCATTATCCTTCCTATCCTCATTTGTAAATGTTTTAAATTATAGAGATGTAGCCTCTAAAAGTGTTTTATAATAATACCATAATATTAATAAACTTTTATCCACTTTTAAACTTTTATTTTTCGTACGATGTACATTTCGGAATCATTGATTCCATCTTCAGGTGCATAATAAGGTTAAGTTAAAATAAAACTTTTATTTTAACTTAACCTTATTATGTAGATTATGAAGATTATATTTCAGCGCAATTTTGAGTAGTAGTAACCTTGATATCTGACCGTAACTGTTATTATTTAAGCTCCGATGTAAAAATAAACTCATTGGATAAATTTGAATGTATCTAATGTTGTTTATGTCGGAAAAATCCTCTGTATAATTGTGAGTAAAAACATTTTTGTGAATCGGAGAAAAGAAACAAATTTTATAGTGGTGCATGTTCATCCAGGTAATTTGCCTAAGCGTTACTGAAGTTTATTACTCAATACGCTAAAGCAGTTTCTTTTTGTCTGATGAGGGGTGCAAAACTTTATTTCAGACATCTCAACAATACAATGACGTATCAACTTTAAACTTTGAACACAATTTCAGTGAAGCCTTTTTTCATGACACCTGGTGTGGCGTACTCCTACATTGTTGTGATTAAAGTCATTGTGGAATATCACTTGTTCAGTGACTGGAGGTTCCCGGAGAATATCAAAACTGAGAGCTTTAATAGTTTTATGTGACCAGTCCCATTTCATAAAATACACGGTCAATGCAATATATATTTTAAATATGGTACCTAGTTATAAAGATGAATATCCCCGAATTATAAGTATACAGTAATTGAAACCGTTTACAAGCCTTTAATTAACCAACGACAAAAATAAAATTGTGTTTTTTAAAACTAAATACCACCTTTCCTCGTCATTTGTAAAACTTTAATTTTTAATTCACGAAAGTATAAACATAAATATTTAAAAACTAACAACTCTTACTTGCTGACGTGAGCACCTTAATTAAATAAAAATACAATTTCTCTGGTAGACTTATAAGATTTACTACTACTGTAATTCAACTTTTATTGTTGACTAAAATCATTTTGGAAATGGTGTAATTCTGCAGAGTGCTCTTTCATTATCAGCTGAGGCGTTTTTCACCACAACGATGTATTCTAGTTTTTTCATTAAACATAAATTAAATTATTATTAGTTACAGTAACAATTAGAGGTTTGAAAGTGACATTGAAATCTAATAAGGCATTAATATTACTTTATCCCTTTAAACAGGGTATTTATTATTTCTTGTAGTGTGAGCGAGACATCTGGTGTTAAATACATTAACTAAGTGAATCAGTCGAACATTATAGAACATATTCCTCTCAAAAATGGCGAACACAGTTTAAACAAATTATTAAATATAATAAATAAACATAATTTTGTTAGCAGTTTTAGACTTAAAAACCTGGCATAAACTGTTATCGAACTCAAGGACAAATATATCCTATTGCAAATTGCCAGAAAAATGTTTCGTATATATCATTTAGGAAATATTTATCCTTGTACTTTTTAAAATTTTAGCAAATATGTATGAGCAAATACAAAGTGTTACTTAGAACAGGGAGATAAACTTTTCAAAATTCTAAATCGATTCTTTCTGGCACGCTTTGGGTACAGAAAGAATTAAAAAACAGCCCAAGACACCAGTTCTTTCTGAGAGGTACAAAATGTTAATAGATTAAGTATCTACAAGAAAAAGAAAACCACGAAATGAAAAACATGCAAAATAAT
Source organism: Homalodisca vitripennis (assembly GCF_021130785.1). Taxonomy (NCBI): domain Eukaryota; kingdom Metazoa; phylum Arthropoda; class Insecta; order Hemiptera; family Cicadellidae; genus Homalodisca; species Homalodisca vitripennis. The sequence continues at coordinate 15,539 of NW_025783858.1, forward strand.
TCAATACAATTTACCTTATTATCATTCCATATGAAAATGTTTGTGTTTTGTGCTGTATTTAATACTCGTTAAAACTGAGATGTAAAGTACTTTTTGTTAACGAGAGATATAATGAGAATGAACTTAGAACTATAAAAGTATAAAGTATCAATGTAAGTCATGGTCCTAGTTTTAGCCATTACATCTTATTGTAGCTGATGTTCCTCTGACGTGCTGAGTTTTAAAAGAACTCTGAACCCAAAGCTCTTGAATGATATAAATACGTAATTATATTACCTGTTCTTTGATAATTATGGATATTAAATAGTATTTTGTAAGTAAATTTGGCTTGTGTACCTAAATTTCCTCTTTTTAGCAAAATTGTTTCTTTACGACAAACCAGTATAGTACTAACATTAAATCTATTTTTCTTGCGTGGTTGCCTATTCATATACATACTATACAGATCAACAAGTGTTTTAAAATATAATATATTATGTCTGTCTTAAGGTCACGATGTATATGCTAATAGATCCAAAGTGCATATAATATGTTTTAGTTCCTTGGAAAAATATAAACTGTTTTCCCCTGTACGCTTTCTGTACAGGGGAGTAAAGTAGCCAAGAACAAAAGCTTATCAACTTCTACATAAGACGAACAAGCGGGATTTGTTAATAACTATAATTAACGGTAAAAAACACCAGATAGGAATCTTAAATAAATATTAAGAAATTATAAGTATGTACATTAAGTTGTGTTAGGTATACTTTGTAATTTCGTTATTATTACATATGAACTGTTCTACATGTTTTGTGCTGTGATTATTATTTGCTAGAAAATATTATATAAACTGCTTTAGGTAGTGAGTGAGAGTGAGAGTAGATATTGTGATTTAAAAACAATAAAATTAAGTCACTCATCCTTGTAGGTCCTGGTCCTACTCCTGGGCATCGCATCCTGCCCTGGTATTGGTTCTCCGCCTTATTGCGAGTTGAAATACTTTTGAACAAGAAAACTGAACTACAAAAAAAACGTTTCCTTTTAGTTTCTATGGAAATCATAATTTTACACATTATTGTTGGGTATGTTTCAGCTGTTTTAATTTATTTCAATATTAAAATACGTAATTTTAGGTTACGTCTTTTTCCAAACATTCAACCGACCAACATACAGAAAATTTTACCAATTCTTATTATCTGATTATTAATACGTATATTCTGTACAGACAAACGTGGAATAAAACAAGATTTTAAAGATTGGTATCCGTACTAGGTTATGGTGTGTGGTAGAAAATATCCAAGGGTAGTGTTCGATATGTCGTTTACGCTGTTGTTCATCTCTATATATAAAAAATGAATGTTTGTGTGTTTGTCCTTTATGGAATCGTAAACTATTGGACCTGATCATTATGAAAATTTGTATGTACATACATTTTTTCCACGGAGAAGGTTTATATGATATGCCCATTGATGTAACTCGCCACGAGGCGGCGCTGTAAAAGATAACAATTTTCAAAGCGCCTGCAAAACTATAAACTGCAATTACGAGACAGTTACGAATATTAATTTGCCAAAGACTATTAGAAGGCACTAAGTTAGAATATATGTTTGTCTTTATGATAAATATATGGTTGAACTTAAAGCTTGACTGTTATACTACTTTATAATAAAATACATGTTCGTGTATAATGGCTATATAATAAGCATACACAGATTTTCTTGATCGTGGACAACAAGGCAAACTCTACATCGGTGTTAGAAATATAATGCACTTGAACCGGAAGTGCAAATATATGGTCAAGGCTTACGTAAAGCGTGGCGAAGCCGCGGGAAACAGCTAGTTTACTTATAAAAACCTACGTATATTTAACAAATAATGTGTGCATTACTTAAAGCAATCTATATTACTGAGCACTTTTCAATTTCCTTACAAAATTACAGCTATTAAAAGTCTTATTACGCGAGTGCAAGTCACTAACGTAATTATATAAACGCTTAACTCAGAATATAGAAAATTGTATTACCTTCCATAATATTTTCTATTACAGAGGATTAATAAAATTAGCTGAAGCGTTTTTCTACAAAGCTGACTGGTTGTCTTAAAGATATATGGATATTTATTGAGAAGGATAAATTACAATTACCTAATAATAAAGATTACATTAAAATTGGAGTTGAATACCGTTAGAAAAACGGGTGCCAATCCCCAAGCTTAAGCGCTTTTCACATTTCTTAAAATACCTGCATGTCTAAAAATATTCAATGACAGGTGTGATATCTGAAAATGGTTGAGAACTTTGTAACCGTGAGGTTGTGAGCCGATAGAGGGCAGTGCTTGAAATATTAAAGGCTCTCAACCGGAAAATTTTCATCGGGTGATGGTTAACATTTTAAGTATTAGTTTTTTTTATTTCTTAGAGACTGGGACTCAGACTGTTTCAGAGGCTTGGAAGATCCTCTAGATAAAATGGCATTTTAGACAGTTATGCTAATGCCATAGGACTGGAGTGTATAGGGTCAGTTTGCCCGAGAGGCTACGGATTCTAGTTATGGGAAGCTGCTAGAAGCTAAGATACTCACAGAGGATAATGATGCTTACATAAGCATGCAATTCCAATAGCTAAACAATTTTGCAGAGAGAGGTCTTAGTGATTTCGCTATACACGTAAAGATGGAGGACTTTCTAGAAAACATAAAGACAGTATTATGAATCTGAAAGCCAATTGCCCCAGACTTTCGTTAAAATTTTGCAGAAATCTACTTTTCCAATTATACCTAACATTACCATGATTGATTCCAAATATTTACATGTAAATCATAATCTTTGTTTATGACGCACACAATCTTATGTATATGCCCCTTTATATCCGGCATTTATTTCATTGGCTGAATGTTTTAATATTTAGAATTGTATCCAACCAATCCGTTTTAGGTATGTTCTACGATATCTACTCAATAATTATTATCAATATTTGGATGATTTAGATCCCATAATTTAAATTACCTTTAAATACTTTGCCTAATGATAAGCAGGGCATCCTGTTTTCTAGATTACCTTTTTAACACAAGACCGTCAACAGAGAGTATCACCGTGTAAAAGCGCATCACGTGACACAGTAGTGGCGTAATGGGTTTGATAAATACTTACACAATGTTAATAATTGAAATGTAAAATTCAAAGTCTAACTTGAAAATTTCATTGGAAAAAAACATATTTTATATCAATGTTGATGTTGTATAAGAATGCTTCAAAACTGTGCTGTTCGGTATTTTTAGGTAATCTATGGATTTGAGAGTCATTTGCATTGTATAAGTAGCCTACACAATTGGGTTTCACTTAAAATTGATAGTGAAAGTAAATGATCACCAGCAGTAATAATTTGGGTGGAGTTCATAATAGCAGTACACCAAAAGAATTAAAAGTATTAAATAACTGTTCCCTATATCAAATTGTTGTAGTTTTACACACTTAAAACCACCCTTTCGACATAAAAATATACATCCATCCGCACCAGCAAAACCTTCAATCAATCAATCTTCAAACAAGGGCAACAATCAATATATTTTTCTGCTTGTACCCCGGTAATTTATAAATATATATATAATATATACGCATATATGTATATATATATATATGTATATATATATATATATATATATATGTATGTATATATGTATATATATGCGTGAAGATGCAACAAGGCACACATTAAAAGAATTATTTAAACCTTCCGACCCATACTAAACGTAGAGAAAACTCCTTTCTTATAACAACAACCTCTATCGATATCAAGGACACCTGTGTCATGTGTTTATACAGCGTCAGTTGTATCTAACCTCTAACCTATCGGAAGTGGATTATCATTACATTATTTTAGCAATTATTTTGGAACAAGTTCAACTTAATAAATTTACAATTACGGTGACACTATTTTAGTAAAAATGTTTATTGCTGTAGCAACTAGTTTCTTTAATTTTTCGTACGTGTATTTCATTCATAAATATATATTTGTAAAGGAACAATTTAAACTACATAATGATTCAACTCCTTCCCTCCAAATAATGTTTAATTACTGCAGTCGTAAAGCTTAGCCCGCAGTGCGGTAATTTTATGAAGCTAAGGGGCCATCATTAAGATCTTACGGACACCAGTTTTAACCGTATAATCCCAACCCTGCGAGCAGCGGCTCATCTGTCGTGCGGTATGTAAGGTTTTGTAGGGTTGGTTTAGTTTAAGATTAAGGTTGTGACATATTTTGAGCAAGGGTTGCTGTGAGAGGATTTAATAATAGGTTAGATTGGCAGTACAAATACCCTCAAATGAACCAACAAATTTATTTGTGACAACATTTCATTAAATTGATTAAAAATTTTAATTAACAATTGATTGCGTCAATCGACATATTAAGCACAAACCTTAATACCTTAATACTTTGAAAACATGTTTGATATTAAATTATTCATTACAATTTATTTTAAATTTAATTCATTATAACTTTTACTAGTAATTTTGTAGTGTTGCAATAATAATGAGTTCATAAACTAACATGAGAAACTTTCTTTAAAATAGCTAAACATTTACATGAATTTACATTTTCGAAATTGTGAACATTTAAATAGATATGGAATTGAAAATGATTAATGAACCCTAAAATATACTAAGTTCTTAAAATTACTTACATTTTATTTCACATCACACTTATTACGGCCTAGAGATATTTTTCCGCACACGAACACAAACACTCCCGAACTTCACTATTCGAATATCCCGGCCACCACTTCTACCTCTCTTCCTTGTTCTTCAGTTTTGATGGTTCTTCTCCCGCCAGCTCATTGACCACGCCTCTGCCAAATCTCTCCATCATAATTGGTGAGTAACAATTTTCCATATCAGCATGGCTGTCCCTTACATTGTCGCACGGTTTTTACAAATAAGCATTTCCTGTTTGTTCACCATCGGCGTCTGGGCGGATGTGCGTATTTACTTACGATCCGGAGGATGTTTGTCTCGAATTGCAATACGAGAACTTCCTTTCCAGCAAACTATCCTGTACATCTATTCTATGAACTTTATTTTACTAATAATACATATGTCTTACAGGTAATAAAAGGCTATACTGTATAATGACAAGGGTCGTATTTACCCTTAACTTTAACAGTGTTCTGCTTTCTGTTAACAGTTATAGTTTTAAATTTAACTGTATTCAAGTGATTTTTAAGCTAATTAGTTTTATTCAAATTTCCAAAAACTATTACTTATAAAATTAACAGACTTATTCAAGTAGTATAACATTTTAAGAAACATAGCCACACTTAAAACAACAAATAATTAACTATAAAATTAAATCTCGTTCTTATGCGACTTCCACACGATGCGGTATATGTTTTATTCTACCGCAGTTGGTATATGTCTCAACCAAAATAATTATTTTACTATACTATTTTAATATACGTCCATATAAATAGAATTTTAAATACATAGCATTCATAGGATTATAGGTGAAGATGTTATATTTTGTTTTATTTCCTGAAGAAAATAGCAACCAAAATAAAGAGCACAGTTTTCTTTAATACGTTTTTATTTCAAATATTTATATATTTATTATGATTTTCCTTAGAAAAATTTTGATCTTCTTAATATTTTTAAATTGTACGCAATAGTGCAAGCTATCAGTTCAAGACACAGTTTTCATTGAAAAATAACTGTCATTTAAATTTTATGCCAATAGCTATTAGTAACTATACTACCTAATTCATATTTTCTGAGTGATAATAAAGTTTCAGCATCCAATTAGTGGTAAAACAAGGCAACGATTGATATTTTAAAACAATACATTGATTTGATTTATAGATATATACGAGTTAACCTTGTAGTTATACATTACTGTTGTTTGCGCCTACTCGCAAATTGATTGTGCATGCAAATGCAATTGTTGATAAAAACTTACTTATTCACAAACAGTGTCTTAATAAATGAACATCAGAGTGTCACATAACAGATAGATAAATAAGTTTACACAAACGTGTAATAAAAGTAAAGTACAATTTTATATTTAAAAGTAATTGGTTTCTTACATAACTTGTCTTCCTCTAGTATGACGATTACGTAAAGATCACTCGATAACGGTAGATGATAATAAATTCACATTTATTCTAAATCAGTTTAAGAAATCATACTTCAGTATTTTACTATACAAGCAAGCAAACTATACCATCAGTAAGACGATCTGAATGTCCTACTTACGATCTGTCTATAATTTTAAAAACGTAAAGTTATAATAAATGAGTTCATTTTTACCATTCGCTACAAATAAAACAATGTTTATTATTATGTATGTTGCAACCTCTAACACTATCCTTCGGGGTCGGTTCTGTAAGGATCCTTCTTCAAGTTTCCATGTTCAGTAATAAGACCCAATACTAGATAAGACAGTGGTCTACCTTAAGAGAGAAGATCAGACGCTACCCTGGTGAAAAGGTGATTGAAAAACCAGCCTAGTCATCCTTAGACCCGGTACATTCTCGCGTTTTTGGTGCGAACCAACATCGGGACGGTCCTAAAGGATTCCCTCCTGAAAATCAACCTTGATCAATGTCACTAATGTATGGAACACGGGATGACGTCACATTAGTTGAATCTAGGAGGAATAAATTCTTCCACAAATAGTATGGAGTAATTAAGTTACCATCCCAGTAGCTGTGCGGGAGTTACTTCGTCTTTTTTCAGGGAACACGGTTTGGACCTATTAGTGAAAATATAGTTATGAAAAGGAGTAGTTAAACTTTATTTTACGAAATAATCCTTGCACCGAGGGTGGCTAACGTATAAACTATTTTATGATAATTACTTTGCGATAGTATGTCTATATTTATTGTACCTTATACTAATATTTTGTGTAGTGCTACGTTTAAACGAGTTATTGTGTTTTTCTCATTGCAGGTTTAGAAGTTGGGTTTATTCTGTAGTATCATTCTAAATGCGTACTAATGGGAGAATTTTTACAGTATTTAATGGTTATCGTTAAAGATAAATTCCATGTTATTAGTTACAAGTGCCTGTAGTTATTATTTATACGCGATTTAATAATTTGTTCCTAAAAGGAGGATATATCGAAAGGTAGGACATATTCTTTTTCAGTATTTGATTCATGTTTTGTAATGTTTTTCTATTTTAATATTAAATAATGGAGCTGTGTAACAGCTAAGTCTTAATAGAATATATAATAAACGCTTGATTACTTTATAAAATGTTTCAGTTATCACCAGCAAGTAGTGACAAGTAGAGGAAATGTGTTATTTCACCCTTTACTTTTAAAGGGTGAAATTGAAATCAGATATTAGATCTCGAAACAACTATTTATTCGTGGCATTTTTACACACTCAAATACTTAAAAAAACTCGAGTAAATAGATTATCATCAGAAATGTAATATATTCAAAAACTCTATTCCATATTCTCAGAGATTTATTGATACTGTTATTTAATTTACATTCCTAACGAATATCTAATCACGCATGGTCTTCATAAGTAGGTATTCAACTGAAACCAAACTAAAGCTTATCGCATATCCTTCACAACTACTTTTATTTCGTCATAACACCGAAAATAATTTTTACTTAATGCTGAACATCTCAGTATTACAAGCAACAAATTAGTCCATTAAAGATTTTGGCCTTAGTTCAATTAAACATTGTATATTTAATGTTGCGTGGAAGAGTTGCTCTAGTGTAAACTCTCGTAACTAATATAATGGATTACAAATTATAGACAGTATTTTATACAATAAGTTCAACTCCATTTTTTAAAACTCTGAATGTGTAACATTTCACTTACTACAATTAATCGTTCTTAATCTTTGCTGGTTTTCATACACTAGGTTGAACTATTACTTCCTACAAAATGCCGTATGGATGTCTGTGTGACATACGTAAGGAATATACTTCTCTTGAAACAACTATACACGTTTGATTAAGTATGCAAAACACGTAAATACCACTATGGATGCTGATGCTTTTCGTGAAATAGTAAAGAGATTCTCCCTGCACACTTTGGGTACAGAGAGGATTAAGATCAGAGCGAAACACAAACTAGGCAGGTTATCAATTAGGTTAATTTATATGAAGGCAATATCGAATTCGATTATCGTGCATATCACTGTATAAGATTTGGCTGATCATTATCGAATCTTTACACATTGATCAAAGAGAAAATTGGCTATAGTAGAATATATACACCTTCCGTATTGGAAGGGTGTGGAGGGCCAGCGAGCAGTGGGGAGACTGATGCCGCGGTGTTGTCGCGTTGGTTGCGGGCACTGCCGTGAGCGGTCACTTTCTCACCGAACACTGAGAAGAGAACATCAGACGTTGCGCGCCATCGTACTTACCAACAAACAACGCGTCAGTGTGTGTTGTGCTTTCGATTGTTTACACTATTAATCAGAAACGAAATTTTTCTAATTTAACACACATATGTGCGGTATTAGTATGTTGCCATTATACTATATAATAATCTACAACTACTAAATAATTCGGATATCGTGAAGGACAAATAATTTGGGTACTCTGAAAACCTAATATTGCATTCACAGCGTTGGGGCCTTATCTAAAATCTTGGAGTGGTATGGGGCCTTGTCCATAACAATAACCGAGGGAGCAGAAAGGTTAGGTAGAAGTGATTCTCTGAACCATTTTTAAAAAAGTGTCATGGTTCATTTCTTCATGGTACTCTGTAGTTTGCTTTGAAACAAATAACAAGTAACAATTAGGAACAAACCCTCCAGATGTACTAGCGTGCAGTAAAATCAGCCTACCACCTTTGCCAATAGTAGCAGCTAATGTTCCTCATTCGTGTCATCAGTCCATCCTCGAGAGACAGTGTGGCCGGTATTTACCCATGTTTCGTTCTAACCACACTATGTTATCAAAATTTAAGTCTTTCACCTCCCGCAGAAATCGGCAACGCCAAGCAACAATGTCATCTTATTTCTTATGAAATTCTCCTCCTATTCAACTTTTTGTATTAAAACCCCAAAGTAACTAAAACACTCTTGAAAGAAAAAATGCTCGCCTCTAAACAAATTTGCGTCCCTTAATATAACTAACAGTTTTTTTTTTTTTCAGTAGGATGTTCCTTTTCTCATAATATAACCATGTACATGACGGCGAATAGCGTCCTGTTGGAAATCATCTTTTTTCCCAGGAGTCTGTAAGGTCGTATTACCAACCCTATGTAAACGTTCTGTCTCCTTGCAAATTGCAACTACGGTGCTTTTGTTTATGCCTAACGCAGCTGCGGATCTTTCTCAAATGGTATTAAAATAGCCCCGTTATCCTTATCAGGCTGGGAATATTTCCGGACTTTAAACACAAGTTCTGGTGACTGACAGCGCAAAGCAGAGCCCTGGCCGATTTTCTTGTATGGTGATAGTCTCACTGGGCGAACGCGAGGGCGGGCTCTTTTATTAGCACTGGTTCCTCCTCTTCTTTACATTACGGTGATAGTAAATGTACAACGCACAGTATATAAAACACACACACACTCACACCCTGATATTCGCAACGAACAACAAAAACACCGAACACAGACAACAAATTTAGCAATAAAAACTCGAAGTAGTAATTCACTCTAAAGATCACGGCCACCATCCTTATACGGGCGGAGTGGGTGGATTTGCGCTGCTGCCACGTATGGGACCGGTTTGAAGCGGGAGGAAGGTTCGTAGATTCGGTTCGACTCTCAACAGCACAAAATTGGCATTTACGCTGTGTGCACAGTAGTTGCCTAGGTCCAAGCGTCGGGGCGCGCCGGCTTGCCAGCTCTTCATCTTTCACTCGCCACCCTGCCAGTGCCAGTGCAGTGCCAGTCGTATTTAGTATCTGTCTGACTAGTTAGTGAGTGTCTAGTTACATTACATGAAAATGGAGGAACAGCTGGGTAGTTCACGAGAAATGATGAAAAAACACCTGTGAAAAGGAGACGATTAGAGGGTTTTAAAAAAAAGTGATTTAAAATAGTCAAACTAAATGATGTTGTTATGTTAACGTTGCTAGAATTTTCTGAAAGGTTTAGCTGATCCTGGTGTTCTTGGCAACAAGTTAAACTTCAAGAAAAGTCTAAGAACTTACATCAAAAAGTGTGTGGATTAAGTCCTCTTGGATCTGTTCAACGATGTGCGTGCCAGGAACAAAAATTGTCATCCATACATGTTGGATTTCTCCATCACCCAAGGAAAAACGATATTCTACGAGAGAAACAACTAACATGTTCGGTGAGTGAAAAAACCTTTGATTGTGATCTGGTTTCGAAAGAACAATTTTGGAGTTTTATGACCATGGTGAGTTTCCAACAGCTGAAAAAATGTGAGAATAAAACTTCAGGATACAAATTGAATTAACAAGGGAAGTGTACGAATCAACTAGGAGGCTATTGCTCACGTGTTGGGTTTAATGTTTAAGAAAGCAAACGATGGTCGTAAATTTTTGATGGAAAGACAGGAACATTAAGTGGTGTGCCACGTGCACAATTTGGCTAATGGGAAAATGAAATTACTGTCACGGGATGAAAACGTTGATCCGGCGTGTAATCTAGATCGGAAACATGGGTAAACCTAACAGTCACACAAAACATTTTATTATGGCAAGCATTCTGATATAAAGTGGTGGTTGTGAAAGCTGCCAACAGGGAAAAGGTGGTAGATTAATAGATGTGTCATGAAGGAAATTGCAAAATGATTTATTCCACAGTGCAAATGGTTTTTAGATCTAAAACAAACGGTACAGACTATCATCGCTGAAAATGAATCCATATATCATTTAAGAGGTGGGTTTGTGAGAGATCCTTCTTTACCAAGTTTGGAAGAACCTACAGTCATCGTTATGGACAATGCACCCTACCACGCCGCACAAATTGACAAAGTTTCCCCTCATCTAATTGGAAGAAAAATAGATTATACAAGACTCGGTTAAATAGAAAAAAAAATTATTGATTTTTCTTGACAAGGTAACTAAAGCGGAATTACTTCTGAGTAAAAATGTCTCTTGTACCTTTTAAACAACACAAAAATATACGAGCTTGACGAACTAGGCGTGTGTACCCCATGGGGCCATGAAGAGCGGTGAGGTTGGGCCTCCTTACCACTGCCAGTACAACTCCGATTGAACTTATCTGGGCAACAAGTCGAAGCGAGAAGTTGCTACACAGAAATAGTTACTTTCAAATTAGCAGATGTTGAAAAAAAAACTCTACTTCAGAAGCTATAGATAACGTTTACCCTGCTGTCAGATTGGGAATAATTGTGTGCAGGACACAGTGAGAATGTTGCAGGTCTGACGATTGGGCTAAAGAACTTGTGTGTCGCGTTTTAGAGATGACATAATGGAAACCATTGTATTATAAACCTTAGAGACGACTCATCAGTCAGTGAATAACAGCCGACAGTGACTGTGGAACATTGACAAAATGAATTAAAAGCAAGTAACTCGGAACCAACCCAAGTGATCAAATCAACCCACGGACCTGACATAGTAATTTTCACTGTTGATTAGTTTAACTCCGTAGAGTACTAACAAATGACCACTTGTTTAATAATAATTACTTATAAAATGTTTTCTTTATTACTCTCTATTATTACACGTGTTTAAAATGTTTATATTTAAAATAATTTTGCTAAGGAAGGCAAAACAGATTGTTTTAAGCATGGTTACTTTTATCTAAACTTAAAATATTTATTTAGGGTATTTTCGCTATGGTTACAATACATAGTACTATAGGTTGAGTAATGAAATAAAAATAATAGAAAGTAAAGTTATTGCTATTAAAACAAATGCTTAGTAGAAATTGTGTGTTATACAGTGCACGGCGCACGCATCGCTATGCGTGTATGAATTTTAATAATTTAGGTTTGCACGCAATTCCCAGCGAAGTTAGTAAACTGAGAGAAAAATATTTGTTTGGATCAAAAAATTAAGTTTATACCTTTGTCGTAAAACTTTGCCACAAGGAAAAATGTTCCTAACCAAAAAATAAAAAACTTCCTCGCTTACTGAA
>NW_025783859.1:0-25669 GCF_021130785.1 Homalodisca vitripennis
CTTTTAACAACATATTAAAAGCAAAATTATTAAGAGGAATATAACTAACGGTAAACTTGGGTAAGTTCGCCTGAAAAAAGATATATCCAGGAAATAGTTTAAATATTGTGCACTTTTGTTTTTGTTTTAATTGTTTCAGTTTTTTATATACAATATAGATTTATGGACAGTAATTATAATGGAAATCATTATTTTAGATATGTTTAAATCAATTACACCAATATTTATATTTTATATCTCTCACGGGTTTTCGTTAAAGCGGCTTTTCAATTTCTAGTTTCATTTGGCAGCTACAAGTGAAAAATTTCAAGCACTAGTCCATGAATTATTCATAAGGAAAAGAGAGATCTTTGGTTTTGGAACCAAATTTTTACGAGGACACTCGAATACATAAAACTAAACAAACCATTAGGATATAAATTTGCAGTTATTGAACACAAAACAGAAGAGGATCATATAAAAGAATCAACTCCGTTCAATATAAAATTAAAGAATAGCAGCTGGCTGGACTGCACTGTGCAAACATGTGGTATAAAAGAAAAGAATACAAACCTTAGACGATTAGATGGGAGGAACTTTTCTTTGACCCTTTACTTAAAAAATACCTTCACATAATGATTGCACAAACAAATTGTTTCTTCCAGAGGGTTGTTTGTTCACTGTTAAATGGGTTTCCAAGTTAAGAATACAATACAAAAAGTATAATTATCAAGACTTGCTTTAATACAATTAGGTTTTAATGGCGTAAAATTAAACCTAAATACTTTCTATAACGCATGTCTAATTTTTGAAAGAGCTTGCAATTCTCATGTTTGATGGGACTCGTACTATTAGAAGGGAAATCTGTGGATATTCACTAATGTATGACATAATATATCACACATTTTATTTGGTTTTTAAACTAAAATAAAACATTTTTAAAATTGGAAAAACATGGTATTAAATTGTCTTGATAGTGTTTATATTTATATGTAAGTAAGCAAAAATTTAAGCTTTGTAATAGAGTATAAATTTATTGCATTAAAAATTTAAAACAAAATCATAACTTTGTGTATAAATTTTAAATGGCATATTTTTGTATTTTAAACGCTTCCATTAGAATAACCTTAAAGGAATACATTTTCACTTATTTATCTAGTCACAGATAAACATAGTGACATAATATTTATTGGCAGACAGATAAAAAGTGGTAAATCGTATAAAAGGCCTTTTAACCTATAATATTTTCAATAATTTTTATTACAAATATTGCTAAGTATCGAATTAATATTATAACATTTACTTTACCTAGGTAAAATCAAAAGTTCAATGCAGCCGGCCGTTTGATGTCATTACACGTATTGTACAATTTATACAAGTCATAGTCAATAATACAGTTAATTATTCCAATATATGCGTACATATAAATGAGCTGAATGTTAACTCCTTAGACTAGGATTGACAATAATATTATCTACTTATGTTTAACAATAGCTGTTATCGCCTGTGGAAAGTCACTAAAATTTGGTATTAATTCTCAATGGGAAATTTTATACCCACACCCACTAATAATTAAAAACGTACTGGACATAATTGTAGTTAGGTTTTCGCTCAATCAGTTGATAAGAAGTCAAAATTTTATTGTAATAGAAATACTCTAGCTATACAAACTCAAAAATATGGTTAAAATGGAAATACATTTTATGCAATGTAAACCAAAAGGATTACATGATATGTCAGCCTTTTTCTTTAGTTTAGAGATATGGTTTGGGTAGTAGTATATTGAAGTTAGTCTATTACATTTATTTATGTGGTGGTAAAGTTTTACAAACTCTTTTACACATTGCTGTTACTTTGGAAGCCCCCATTGGCAATGACCACACCACAGGACTCGTACGGTACTCAGTTAGGAGTTAAGGAGAAGTTTTGATTAAAGAGTTGTAGGTACCAAACGTTGTACATTGTACTCATACTTTCATCCTGAGAAATTCAATGCGATTGAAAAGTTGACTTCTTTTGTTTAAAAAAGTTACATCTGTGGTTGAGCTATTATTAAAGCGTAATGTATCGTGCGTAATATTAGTATATGGATATTGTCGTCGAATTGTACAATTAATTAGCCAGGCTATGGCATAAGAGCTGAAACAATAAAGCACCTTTCTGACGTACTGGAAAGCGGCCTAGATCAATAATTAAATTAGTGCATTCCATGAGTAGTTTTGATGGTGGATTGTTATAGTGACATTAAACAGATAACATAAGTATGTGATGGGACCAGAAGATGGACAAAACAATGATTTAATTTGTATTGTCCTTTCCACTAACTACCAGACAAAATATAAAACATGTAGTGTTTACTTTTAAGACAAGCCATATGTACTCCTTGTTTGTATGAATATGAGGGCACATAAGTACAGTATATTTGATATCAATAAACACAGAGATACACCTCTTGTCCAATTGGGCAACAAATAATAATACACGCTATTATATATCAAACACAGCTACGTACATTGTAATCGCAATATGTGACCTACTGTTGTTACCCATACAACTAATTAATGTGTCATTTGAGAACCAGAAAGGATAATTAATTTCCTTTGGTTGTCACATAACAGCATTGTGACAGAGGATAGACAACCAATCGTGAATTGACTCCTGCACTCCTGAGTACCATTCTCGCTGTCAAGGCTAACTGTTCTGTTCTGTGTATGAGGCTGATTAGTGTAGTACATGGAACACAAACGTTGTCATTCTGACATCCTGAAGGCAACTTGATGATTAGCTAATATATTCATGATTACGCGGTTACACAAGGGAGCAGACTGGGGGTATTAGTGTGTTGTTTTACTAAGCGTGACTTGAATAAACTATACTTTCACAACAGATTAATGACGACACAAAATTCAAAGCCTTAAAAGGTTAAAAGATTAACTTTAAACGACAAAAAACTATAAAATTCATAATGTGTTTTATTGACTTTCTAAAACACTTAAAACTTATTAACTTAATTATTTTATTAGAAGACTAATAGTTACTAGTGGCTTCGCCCATAATTTCGTAGGCTTTGCACATGTATGAACCCTTGTAAGTTCGAGTTAATTATATTTCTAAACGCCAATGTTGAGTTTGCCTTGTTGCCACGACGAAGAAAGTACGTGTAAACGTGTAGTGTACGAGTATATGAACTTTGTAATTTAACCCGAGTAATCCGATGTAATGAAGTCTGAGAACCCTACTTCTGTCAAAAGACAACTAAGATGGCTTTAATAACAGTCTCTAAATTTATAGTCAACATTATATGTTAACCTTGTCTTTGTTTGATGTCTTGCATTCAACAACTTATTTTCCTATCTTGATATTTTCTTATTTCCAGTTGTGTTGAACAGCGTTGAAAGCTTACTCTAGACTAAAAACGTCAACAGATTGAAAATAGTGGTTAAACTAATTAAGCATATGGCTGTGCTGCCATGAAAACAATGTTTGCACATAACAGTTACATTTAATATGCTATTTAAATTATTAATATGCGTTTGATACAATGTAACTTTAGAGACGATGATGTATTTTTTTTTTAATTTTGAGACCATTAGGACGTAACCTGGAGGGATTTCCAAAAATAGGAATAGGGATATATGTTAACCAGGGGCTTTAATAATGTCCAAGTAAAATTTCAATACAATCGTTCAGTAGCTTTTACGTGATTGAGTAAACACATACACCTTTAGATTTTTATTTAAAGTTAACAGTATAGATATTGGATATTAGTACAAATTCATGTGGTTATGTTATATTACACTTTTCAACTTCAAATGTATAGAATCCAACAATTTATATTTTTTAGAGGATAAGTGTACCACTCTTAGTACGTATTGTATTTATAAATATTGCTGTAAAATTTATTGAAAATTTTTATATTTCGTATATTTGATATTCTGCCAAACCACAAGGAAAATTAGAATGGAATCATAATTGGGGAATAAATAGGAAACAATTTAGAGTTAACTATGAAACTGCTTCTTTAAAAGTAAATTAATAACTTAACTTAACTTAAATTTGAAAGAAAATTCTTATTTTCGTAATGGAACTTTTGTGTTCAATATCATGACGGAGACGGAAAAGTGTTATAACCTTTGTTACAAGACTAAGATTACAAGGTATTGAATATCTCCTCCACCGCAAGATTTAAACTGTCCCTGTTGGATGGTGGTGATATCAGACCGTGTAACCTGATAAAGAAACACATTACCTGGCGTCTCCTCAGGGATTTGTTACAAGATTGCTTTGTAGAAAGATGCGGGACACCGACAGGGTTGTGTAACAATCCGCAGACTCCATTATTATTAAAGTAATCAAATGTACAGTATAACTTCTAGATTCAGATTCAGTCGGAAGAAGGGTAGATTTCACAAATAGCCGTCATCTCTAAATGTAAAAATGAAGATGCATTATTAGTTCAGATGTTTAATTTGCACAACTATGATGGAACAATAACCTCAATTTTGGCATGTTAATATAATCGTAACACTTTCAAACATCTATAAAGTACATAATCTTGAAACCTTACTAGACAATGATAGTTACAGTCATATAAATTCTTTGCATAAACGTGAACATGATTGAGTTACAATTAATCCGAAATTTTATTCTCAACGGTTTAATTGTATACTTATTTTTTCATCTTATAAATAAAAATGAATCACAAAATGTGTTGGTAAGCGCAAATCTCGAGAACGGCTGAACCAATTCGGTTAATTCTTTTTGTAAAATTACCATTGAAATCCGAGGAAGGTTTTTATGAAGAAAAAGTTACCTGGAATATTTTGTAATTCAGAAAAAATTGTAGTTTTTTACGTTTCATAATGCAAATTAAACTGACACTAAAACAGCTGTTGACAGCTGTTAGTTTGACAAACTATGAACTTTACATACATTCTTGAAGCTCTTTTCTTATTGGAAATTATATATTAATTTAAACAAACTCTCCAATAATATAAAGTTTTTATTTTTGTAAGGCCTTTCGTACTGAATGAGAACATCTTCGGACCCACACAACTGAATAAAAGTAAAAATAACAATAGTAACATAAACAATTTTGTACTAAATAAAAACATATTTTATTAAAAATACAAAGAGATAATATTCTATGACAGCACAGTATGTTATATGTATATGTACAAAAATAAAGTTGATATTTAGTTAAATCAAATAAAGTAATGGTGAATTTTGAAATATCTGTTTACATTTTGATTTTATCAATATTAAGTAAGCAGTGCTTGATCGGTAGTGTAATGCAGATAGGTAAATAAAACATTAGTATAAACATTTTACTCCAGATTGCGCCAGTGACGAATTAAAATAATCTAATGCTTTAAATACTGTTATAAAACTAACCTTAGTGAAACAAAGTTATGAATGTTTTCACATAAGTTACTTTAAATTGGTGGGCTTCCTTGACATTATGATATTACATTTTAAAAAATGGCTTATGAAAAAACAGAGAAATTAATACTAACATGCCTCAACGATTCATTCTTTCCCTGGCTACAGTCCAAAAAACAAGTGTAACGCAAATCATTAATAGCGGACTATTTTGGAATGTTGCATAACCTTACTAAGGATTATCCTTTTATACCAAAAGTACATAAGAAGAAGGTAGGACTTCCCCCTAGGTCGTAAAAGGCGTTTCAGTCCTACTAATGGATATGTACGTACAACCACATGTATATTTTCTTCATCAGGACAAGGCAAACTCAACTATGTCAACACGATTTTGACCAAATTAGATTTCCGAGAACTAGATAATCGAACGTATATAGTATTTTGATCGAGGCAATATGGCAAGCTAAACTTTTAAATAGTAGGCAGGTGAATTTAAACGGTCTTAAGTAGGCATCTCCGTCCTACATAAGTAATTTTTTTTGTTCTTCGTTAGAACAACAAGGCAAACTTACTCTACTATGGTACTGGAAATATCTTAGACCTGAAATATATAACAAGGACTGGAAATATACGCTTTTTGACCGAAATAAGTTTCCGATACCTGTGTGATCCGAGATTTGTTGATTTGTCGGGATGACAAGGCAGATTCAGCTGTGACGTTATGTATATAATTAATTAGAACCAGAAATGCTCCTACACGTGCCAAACATGAATATAATAATTAAGTTAAACTCTTGATACTATTTACCATGAACTTAAATAATATCTACCTGATGTATATCTACTTACATTTTAAAGTTTTTATAGGTCTCCCATCATATTACATCATAATTGCTTTTGCCAAGTAAAAATAAGGACTTCTGTTCTAAAGATTGCGTGCGAAGCCGCGGTAACAGCTTAGTACTTTAATAAATATAACTGATATACATATCGGAAATATTTCTTCTTCAAACTTCTAATAGATGCCAAAAAAGTGAAATAATAAAAATTGTTTATAAATACCGTAATACGTAAAAACTTTATCGATTTGGGTCTATGTTTGAATTTGCTGAGTTAAAAATTTTTACGTGAATGAGAATGACAGCCATACTGAAACTTTTCACTGATTAGACTAACGAACTCATCCAAGCTATTCGAAAATACCTGTTATGTACCAAATTTTGGTCGTAACCTATTAAGAAGTACAATAATTATCGTGTTTCACAATATTATGCCCGCAATTATGAATACTAGTCAAAACTTGTATCTTGTAACGCTTTAACAAAAAAATTGCTGTAAATTACCTGAGAAATTTAGCAAAAAAGCACAAACTCTGTTTTTGTGCTCTAATGCATAATAACTTATATATAATAATTTATTTTCCAAATATTGAGTGGACGCTATCTTGAAATACTGACACCGAAAAATGAAAGAATGAAGTTGTTTATGATTACGCAATATATGTCAAAATGTTATCGATTTGGGTCTATTTTGAGAATTAGTTTGAGTTTTAAAAACTTTCCTCAAATGTGAATGGCCACTATCTTGAAACTTTCTATTGGCCATAGTGGCTAACGAAATGTTCCAATTTATTTGCAGGTACTGCCTGTGAACCAAGTTAAGTCTGAATATCTTAAAAATTAAGTCATCTATCGTGTTTCACAAACTCGCGTGATATTGCAGAAGCCCGTACATAAAAAAATACTTTCGGATTAATGGTTGGTTTTGGATCCTGGGATTTATGATTGGAGAGAATCCAAAAATCTCCTGGAAATGCCATCCACAAGGCCGATTGCAATACGCATATTTCTATGAAATCTAGTTAAAAAACAGCCTTTAAAAAATGAAAGTTGGAAATGGGAGTTTTTCGAAATTATTTAAGAGTTTTTTTATTTACTACAATTTATTAAAACATTCATAGTTACACAAAAAGATCGATTTAATGATTCTGGCATTCCAAATAAATGTAAACGAACTATAATGATGTATGATATATATAAATAAATAATTTGCAAAAGCATGATTAATAAAAAAAAACATATTTTACGACTTATAAATTGTCCTTGAGCCTAGTAGTGACTTTCCAAACAAAGTAAAGCGTGCCAAGTAGGACGTGCAGAGTATACATCTGCACCACGGGATAAACTTGCCAAACTGCCTGCGGACTTCTGGCTAAACTCTATACGAGTATAAATACCAAATACTATACATCCCTTGATTCTAGTTCACGACTCCCTAAAAAGGCATCATGCACAACTAAGGGTTTACTAAAGGTTTTATTGACTTTTACCAAAACTGCTTACGGACTTTGTTAAAAATTAGAATCATTTGCTAATTACATTTTTAATTACAAACACGTGTAGTTAAATATGTTACAAAAAAATCCGCGTATCTTAATACATATATGTATAAGGAGGCTACAGTAAAAAATTGGTGGTCAATCTTACCAATATTGTTTTTAAAAAACTTTCAATATAATGTTATCTTAAATTTTTGAAAAATTACAAAAAATATATCTTATGCGTGCAAAACAAAGGAAAATAGAGCATTTAGCATCTTTTGCTATTAAATCATCACTTCACGTTATTGCTTTACCTAAAAATCTTGTAGTTTTGTTTTTATAACCCGTGTTTGTCTTCTTGTCTGCCGTTCTTCTCAGTCAGAACTGTTCTTGGTGCGGGCACTCTATCGATGTCTAAAATTTTCATGATACTAATTACTGGTTATAGTGGTATATTCTTCAGGATTCTGCTTTTAATAATAGTTTTACCATCCACAAATGAGGAGACTGTGTTAAACAAATTTCGAAAGCTTTTATAGTTTCAAATTTGATTTAGACTTCCTAATCCAAACGGCGTTTATTAAAACATTCCCTTTAATATTGAGTTTTGCCATGCTTGTATTGTTTTAGGCAAGTAAACGCACGTCTGAATGTGCCTTCTAAGTGAGTCTAATTTCTTCAGTTATGGTCTTAGTTATAAATGTGTGTATGGTTTATTTTAGCTTAACTTCTCTTTTAGCCACTCCAAGCAGTCTTTGCCTAAATTTTTCTCTTTCCAAAAATATAATATGGGACACATTTTTGAAATATTAAAAATTATGTGAAAAAACACGTCCTGCCAGTAAAGTTTATCCATCAAAATATTTATAAAGAAATACAGACTAATAATCAGGAAAAAAAGGTTTAGTGGTTTAGGTTTAGGGTCCAGTCTTAGCAAATTATAGTAAAGTCAAGCCAACAAGCGATGGCTACAGCTAGAGGCTTTAGAGTCGGCTACAACTAAGTCTGTACTAGCTTCTACCAAACCGCCTGCATAAAGGTTATCTATAAATCGTAATTAGTATTTGGATTGAGTAGTGTTAGAGGCATAGATGTTATATCTTTATAACGACCGAAAATAAAACAATGATACAAATATAATATACTAATACAACAAACAAAAATATACATATAAGGTACAGCTCAGGCTGTATTTGCTGTTTTATTGATGTATGCAAAATAAAATATAAATAATGTGAAATATTAGCACATGTAAAAGAAAGATGGGAAAGATAGGTTGTCAAACAAGATCGATCAAGAGTGACAGTATGACAATCGGCTGATGTGACAACCTCTGACATTGTTGACATTACAGACAAGTCTGCTTTGGTGGGAGATTTCTTTCTTGGAGGGTCATAAGTCAACTTAGTGTGTCACAGACTTCCATCTTTAGATATCAATTTTTTTTTGAACTCAGTATTTAATAAAGGCCTACTATAGGTAGAGGGTTGCGTTGAAGCTAAGTCAATGTCACGCTAGTAATTACTTGTGCTTAATAATCTTCTTTTTGAGTACAATAATTAGGCGTGAGAATTAGAGCAGTTTTGAACTCAGAATCAGATACTATTATAGACTGATATTGTTGAAAGCTACGTGAGATTAAATTCTAGTTACACCAAAAATAGTGCAATTTAGGTTATTTGTATGTTAATAAGATACCACGAGTATAGATAAAATGTAGTCCGGAAATTTTTAATATTAAAAGGCGATAATTTGAAATAAACTATTATATTCTTTATAAATAATGTAAAAACTGTATATAAATTAAAATGTAAAAATTTCAGTTACTAAATATTACTAACTGTTAATAAAACATGGTTTGATTACCACTTATTACTATTTAAAATTTTTTACTATTGCTCCAAGAGTCTTTATTGTCAGTTACTGATATAAACATTAGCTAAATTGGTATACACATATATAAAATTGGTATTCCTATATATATATATATATGTATATGAAGGAAATATAATTTAAATCTGTAGAAAGGCTTTGGATAAGTTTTCATTATGCAATTTTACATAAATGACAGTTAATATAAATGTTAGAAATATTATATTATAGGAATATTTGAAAAGCAGTGAAAAAAAATGTACCTACAGTAATTGAAGTTTTTTGCACGCAACTTCAGCGAGCATGATAAGCGATAGAAGGTATGACGCACTCCTTCCTAGTTGTAAAAAATGCCTTAATTAAGTTTGTTTATTACATAACAATATATAATCAGGAGAAGCAATGCACATTATTGAACTTAGTGAACTTATTGAACATGTAGGTAGCGATAAAGTAAAAACTAAACAATGCAGTTCGTTTAAGCTTCATTGTCGCCGACTTTTTTGTATCTCTCCAAATGGTCAGGAATTCAGATCCCAGGAGTCATGTTTGAAACAACGTTTGGTTTAGACACTGGACTAAGCTAAAGGTGAACTTGAGCTAAACTTAACATTAAAATTTAATTAATCCTTCCCATTGGCTCGTTATGTGTAATAGATACCCTAATATTAAGTATTAATGTTATTAAGCATTAGTCCAAACACCTTCTAGGTATAATGAAAAGAAAATTATGTATTTACTGAAATGCAATGTAATGATCTTATTAGGTTTGATTTTATAATAATAAATTAAAACTTTTTTTACACTATACGAAAGTTCCTAATTGTGTACCAATGTACATATAATTGTTTGCCATGTCAAAGTTACACACAAGACATTTCGTGTTTAACCTTAGTTACGGTTTATATTGAGAAAGACAAAGCCAACCTGATCTGGCACCGGTCAACTAATCTCCGGTGCTGTGGGCGTTAGCGGAGACATAAATGTTTATCCACCAACACTGAAATGTTGTTAAACTATCCTGAGGAAATCCACACCGCAGAGCTAAGTAAATCTACACTTGCTGCACAACAAGTACTTAAAGCAGGATTCTATAAATTGGAAATTCCCATAAAACATTCTCGTTTTCTTAACGTATGTGTAAATAATGAGTGTGGCTATATCAGATTTAAACTGAAATTTTATTAATAAGATTTATTAATATTGTTTTCATTAATCCTGCCCTAGAAGGAAACATATTTTAGGCAAAGCTTCAAAAATTCTCTTGGTGAATGACATTAAATATTTATTGATAGTTTATTTATACATATATGTACACACACACACACACACACACGCGCGCGCACACACACACACACACACACACACACACACACACACCACACACACACACACACACACACACACACACACACACACACACACACACACACACACACACACACACACATATATATATATATATATATATAAGTAGATATGAATGTGAGGGTTCTAGCTCACTTTTGGGACAGTCAGAAAATCAACGTAAAATACTGTTTAAAGGACAATAAACTAATCTGTAACTCACGAATGAAAATATAACCGAATCTATAGCTGTTTTACTGTTCATTGTAGGCTTCTAATTTCTTAAGCTGTTTTAATGAAAAAATCCAGAAATCTTCGAAATCTTTATTCCACGAAGTTAATTGTAACACAGTCTTTATCTTTAATAGTCTTCTTTCCAGTAACAACCAAGTGTAATTTTTTCATTTTTGTTCAATTCTTTAATCTTTTTTTCATCCAAAACAGTCAAAAATCTGTTTGGCAAGTGTACTTTACAATCTTCCCAACTCGGCAATTATTGTAAACCCGAATTTATCTTTCATTTTTTTCCAAATTCCACAATTTTGTATTTATTATTTTCTTCTAATTCTATTAATTTCTTGTATTCTTTGAATGTTAAATCAACCAACCTTATTCAACTCTTGTAACAGTGCCATTTACATAGAAAAAAATTAATACTTCTACACTTTTAAGGTGAAAAAATCAACACTATACTTCCAAAATACACAAAAAACCGGGGTTTTGACCCTAAAAACGTTTTTTTAGGGTCAAAACCACAGCTCTTAAGGTGCATATATACTAGAGTTTTTTGAAAAATCCTGAAAAATCTACTGAATTTCTCTAATTATTGCGAATTTTTAGCTTTAAAGTTGATAATGTGAACGATATTTCTCGAAAAATCACTACAAAATTGAAATTTAAAAAATCTCTAAATGAAATTTTTTCTATATAAATAGAAGAAATCAAAGGCTGTTTAACCATAAATTGTGCTG
Organism: Homalodisca vitripennis; assembly: GCF_021130785.1. Classification (NCBI taxonomy): domain Eukaryota; kingdom Metazoa; phylum Arthropoda; class Insecta; order Hemiptera; family Cicadellidae; genus Homalodisca; species Homalodisca vitripennis. Next base: position 11,872 of record NW_025783859.1, read on the forward strand.
ATTTATGTATCAAATTTTAGTAAAAATTCTGTACTTTTCAAAGTTTAAACAAATTTTTTCTTCTTTAAATAGAAGAATCAAAGGCTGTTCAACCATAAATTGTGCTGATTTTTATCAAATTTTGATAAAAATCCTTAGAAATCTACTGAATTATTGCTATTTTTCAGCTTAATAAAAAGATATTTTACTAAAAAGTAAAACTTGGCAGATTCAAATTTTCCCCTATTTAAATGGAGAGGAAAAAGATATCCTGCCCGTACTGCAAAAAAGATGTTTTCGAACATCATTTTACCCGACATTATAAGTCCGAAAAATCATTTGAAGAACAAAGAAATTTATAATAAAGAACTAAATTATTTGAGTACTTGGGCTAAAGAGAATCAAATCGATGGTCACGAGAAGATGTACAATATAGAAAAATTGCGTGTGAACTAAAGAAAAAATTTTAAAGGAAAGTAAAAAAGATCTCAATCTATTTAAAGATGAAAAAATTCAATCAATTCGCTGAGAAATTGTCCATTGAAACAAACGAATAAAACTAAGTCTGAAATTATCGAAGAAATTGACAAAACTCTTAATGAGAAACCTGAAAATATCATTGATGTAGAAAGTTTTATCCTCAATACATGGTCTATTTAAGCAATACATTTTAACAAATTTGAACGACAATTTTCATGTCAATTTACAAATATCTTTCTATTTTGCGCCCAGAAATTAAAAGTTTAATCGAAAAATTTCAAGAAACTGTGAAAAATAGTAAAGGATATCTCTCTTTAGAATGCGAATACGAACGAAACTTTAGTGAACGGTGAAAACACAAAACTTGTCCAATGTACTTTACTATAAAAGCAGACGAGATCTTTGATGTAAACGACTTTATTACTAAGCAATTTAATAAATTAACACATCGAGAACAGACAAATCATCCAAATAAGGGTTCTGGATGGACATTTAAAAGCTGCAAACAACTAGTTTTGAGCCTTAATAAACACGAAATAATGAACGCAGGATCATATATCGATTTGCCAAAGAAAATCAAAGATAAGAAAGCTTGTGTAAATATCAAAAATAAAGATGATTTCTGTTTTGTTTATTCTATCCGATGCGCTATTGAAAAACCTGAAAAGAATGCTGACAGAGCAAAGCAATACGAGAAATTTGTAAAATGACGAGATATTTTTCAGGTTTCGAGTATCCAATGTCCTTAAAAGATATACAATTATTTGAAAAACGAAGCAGTAAAGCAAAGTATAATTATCCGAAAATGTCTGTAAATGTCTATAGTTTTGATGAAAAACTCAATAATTGTTCCGTTACAAATTTCAGAAATTTATGATGCCGAGTTAGAAATCGATTTATTGTATGTTAAACAAGATGAAAAATCTCATTATGTTTTGGATAACAGATTTAAACAAACTTGTATTTTCTCAGTTATCTAAAGTGTAAAAATAAAAAATTTCTATGCAGAAGATGTTTAAGCCATTTCTACAAATCTGGAGATTTAACAGATCATTTAGAAATTTGCAAGCAACACGAAGTTTGTAAGCCAATTATGCCGTTTCCAGGTCAAACAACATCATTTACTAATTATCAAAAAGAAATTTTCTCTCATCCTTACGTTATTTTATATGGATTTTGAAAGCATATTAGAAAAAATTCCGACATGCAAGAACAATCCACAAAGATCGATTACAACCAAGATTCAGAAGCAACATTCCTTATGGTTTTACTCTATATTTAGTGTCAAATGTGACAAATCGCATGTACAAACCTATATGTTATAGAGCAAAAAATGAAGAAGATTTGCCAAATGTTCCTGCAAAATTGTTTGAAGAACTTAAATAAATTATCGAAATACATAGCTAAAAAGTATAATTCTAAGAATAAAAATACCTATGAAATTGACCGAAGAAGAAGAATTAGCGTACCAAAATTCCAGTCTTTGTCATATTTGTGAATGTGAGGGTTTTGATAATCAAACAAGAAAAAAAGTACGAGATCATTGTCATTTAACAGGTAAATTTAGAGGTGCTGCTCATTTATCTTGTAACTTGAATCTCAAATTTCCTCAAAATATTCCCGTTTTCTGCCACAATATGTCAAATTACGATGCTCATTTGTACATAAAAGAATTGGCAAAACAGTATGGTTAATGTTGATTTGATCGCAAAACACCGATGAAAAATACATAAATTAATTCAGTAAATTCAGGATATGGGTTAAGGGTATGAGTTTGAAGATGATAAACCAAGAAAGTTCATCAAGTTTTTCTTTTGTAGATACGTTCAGATTTATGGCATCGTCTATAGAAAAGTTAGCTAAAAACCTCAAAAAAGATGATTTCAAACATACAAATCATTTTATACAAGATGGTCCTGAACGCAAATTCTAGATAGACAACCAAATGACGAAGAAAGAAATCTTTAAAATTCTATCTGGAAAAGGAATATTTCCCTATGAATTTATCGACAGTATTGAAAAACTTGATTACACAGAAGAATTGAGAATTCAAGATTTTCTATTCACTTTTGACAGATGAGAGCATATCTGAGAAAGATTTTCAACACTACTTAAATGTTTGGAACAAATTAAAAGAATAAAAATCTTGGAAATTACTCTGATCTCTATAACATTCAAGATGTTCTATTGCTCGCTGATATCTTTTGAAAATTTTAGGAATATTTGTTTGAATTGCTATAAACTTTGATCCAGCACACTATCTAACAGCTCCCAGTCTTGCATGGGACGCTATGTTAAAATTAACGAAGATAGAATTTACAGTTTAATTAGTGATTATAATATGTATTTGATGATCGAAAAAGGTATTCGCGGAGGCATTTCTCAATGTATTTAAACGATATGTTAAAGCAAATAACAAAATATTTGAAAGATTTTTTGATAAGACAAAGCCCGAAAACTATTTGTTGTACGTCGATGCAAACAACCTTTATGGGTATGGACTTATGCAAAATTTACCATATAACGAAATCAAGTGGATGGATCCTAAAACGTATACAACAGCAGAATGGAAAGAAAACAATTTTTGGAACTCACTGGCGACGAAGATTATGGCTATATTCTTGAAGTCGATCTAGAATATCCAACAAAAATTTACACGAACATCACAAGGATTTACCTCTTGCTCCAGAACATTTTAAAAACAAACTTTGCACAACTCTACTGGATAAAAACTGAATACGTTGTTTCATTTCGAGAAAATTTGAAATTCTATCTGGAACAAGGTATGATTTTGAAACATGTGAATAGAGTTATTGCATTCGATCAGAAGCCTTTTATGAAAGATTACATTGATTTTAACACAAACATGAGAACCAAAGCTACAAGTGACTTTGAGAAGGACTTTTACAAGTTAATGAACAACTCAGTTTTTGGAAAAATCTATGGAAAATGTGCGAAATAGATGCGATATTTAGACTAGGAAATGAAGAATTTTCAATGAAACAGGCCAAGAAAACGAACTTCAAAAGCTTCACTATCTTTGACGACAACTGTATAGCGAGTCACATGTATAAACAAAAGGTTAAATTTAAACAAACCGATCTACATAGGATTTTCAGTTCTTGACCTATCAAAATTGCTAATGTACGAGTTTTATTACGATAAATTAAAGAGGTTTGATCCAGATTTGAATCTGTGTTACATGGATACAGACAGTTATTTTCTAGAATTGAAACGAGATCCTTTTAAAATTATTAAAGAAAATATAGATGACTTTGATACAAGTGATTATCCAAAAGATCATGAATGTTTCACTACTAAAAATAAGAAGGTAATAGGGAAATTCAAAGACGAACTAAATAGCGAAGTTTTAGAAGAATTCTGTGGTTTAAGATCAAAGATGTACTCGTACAAATATCTAGACAAAAATCCAGTTAGGTGTAAAGGAATTAAGAGAAGCGTTGTAAATAAAACAATAAATATCGAAAACTTGAAGAGATGTTTGTTCGAAGATAAAGAAGAATTTAGGGAGATGACTGTAATAAAAAGCTATAAACATGAAATTGTATACCATCACCATAAACAAACTGGCACTAAACGCTAAAGATGATAAGAGAATTGTCCTAGAAAATAAGATCGATACAGTACCTTATGGCTATAAAAATGAAGCAAAATCTGATATATTAGATGAGTTAAATAAACTTGGAAACTTTGACATGTAAATGGAAGATGATTTGATTCACTGCCACAAATGCAAGAAAAAAACGAAAAATATAGATTCTAAAATCGTTCAAACTCAAAACGGATTGTATAGAATTGCTGCAAAATGTTCAAAATGTAAGACAAATAAGAGTAAATTTATAAAGAATCCAAATGAAAAACAAGTAAAGAAAGAATCTAAGAATAAGGAAGAAATCGAGATTGAAGCTAGAGAAATTCATGCACCAGTACGAAAAAAGTTTAAAAAGAGAAAAATTATAACTTTAGGAATTGACGATTTATGGGCAGCAGATTTAGTAATAATGTCTAAAACTATTCAGATCAAAATGATGGATTTAAGTATATGTTAAATGTTATTGATACTTTCTCAAAATATGCTTGGTCAAGAGCTATCAAAAGAAAAAACGGCAAGGATATTTCAAAAGCTTTCGAAGATATAGTAAAAGATGCCATAAGGATCAATCACAAACCTCCAAACCTACTTCATACAGATAAGGGTTTAGAGTTTAAAAATAAAGAATTTAATGATGTTTTGAGAAAATACGACATCAAGATTTATCATACTGAAAACGAAGAGAAATCAAGTATTGTAGAGAGATATAACAGAACTCAAAATGAGAAAATGAAAGTAATTTTTGAGATTAATAAAAACTTTAAATGGATCGATATTCTTCAAAAAATCGTAAACAATTATAACGATACAGTTCACAGCACAATCAAAATGAAGCCCAAAGTCGTAGATAAAGATGCAGAAAAGGAGTTATTAGAGACAGTTTTCAAGTATGTTCCACCTGAAATTCCACACGAAAACTAAATTTAAAGTCAATGAATCATGTAAGAATTGTTAGTAAAAAAACAAAACATTTTCGAACAAATATAAGAACAATTGGTCAAGAGAAATCTTTGTGATTTATCAAATTAATAACACAGATCCTGTAACTTATAGTATAAAAAGATTTAAATAATGAAGAAATAACCGGAAAGTTTTATGAATATGAATTGAGAAAGTCAAAGATTTTTTTCTATATAAATGGAGGCTCAAAAGAAATGTTCAAGGTAGCAAAGAATTTAAAGATTTTTGAAGCTTTTCATAAAAAATAAGAATACCAAAGATGGATTATACTATTATTGTAAGGATTGTCATAAAAAATATGCAAGAGAATTATACGATAAATTAGAAAAATTAACTGTTAGAAGAGAAAAAATGTTGCGTTTGTAAAGAAATTAAGGATATTTCCCAAATTTTACGATTGGCATTATAGTAAAGATAACAAGAAGGCTTTTTGTAGAGATTGTGCTAGAAGAATTAAACGAGAAAAGTCAAAAGAAACCGACTCTTTGCGAGTGTGGACGAATCATTCAATGGTTACCTTATCTTCAAAAACAATTTACAAACAAAATATCATAATTCGAGAGTTTAATAAAATTTATTAACATTTTCATCGTGTAATTTAGATATTCTAATAAATCAGTCGAGATTCTGCCATATTTGTAGTAAAATGATTTCCGTTGTATAAAATATTCAAAGATTCTTTTCATTTGGTTGTAGAGATTTATACTATTTGGATCTCCTTGTCTTAATAAAATTTCCATTTCTGGGTAATCAATTTCAAGTTCTTTCAATCTTTTCGGTATTTCTCTCTTTTTGAGCTCTGATAACGTAATAAGGATATTCCCACATGTGATTCTTCTTAATTAATACAAAAACATGGTGTTTTTTCTTAGCAAAATCTTTACAAACAAGGTCCTGGTTTCATTAAGGTCAATTTTATACACTTTGTTTTGCGATTATTTTCCGTTTTTATTTTCATCTTTAATTTGCAAGTGTTTAACTTCGTCCTCTAAATATTTAATCTTGTTTTCAAGTTTGTACACACCAAATTTACGAATGCTTGGTAAAACATCTCTCCGTAACCCATTGTTGGAAAGCTTTTTTGCTTCTATTTTATGAGATCTTAAAATTAACGAATAAAGTCCTGATTCATTAATGAAAATAGTATCTTTGTTGAATATTTGCGAGGTGGCCCTCGAGGGCTACCTTATCTTTTAGATAAAAGTATTGAGATTTGTCCACCTTCATCGACATTTATTTCTAATCGCTTTTTTCTGTATTGTTATATTCCAATATTTCTGCAACATCTTTAGCCTTAAAACCAAAATTCATTATTTTCGTCAACAATTGTTAAAATTTCTTTATTATTGAATTTTTAGTTGATTATTTCTTAGATCTATGACTGACTCCATTAGATAGAAAAAATTTAACAAGCAATTTTTATTTTGAGAGACCTGGTTCATTAACGAAAACAGTGTTATTTTGGAAGTTTGAAGGTAAGCTATTTATAGCCCCCCCTTATATTTAGATTAAAATAGAAGTTTTTTTATCATCTTCGTCAAACGTTTATTCTGATCGTTTGCATAGTATTTTCATATTCTAGAATTTTTGCTACGTCTTTAGCCTTAAACCAGATCACATTGTTTTCGTCAACAATCGTAAAGATATGTTTGTTATTGAATTTTAGTTGATTATTGAGTAGGTCTACAACTGTCTCCATTTAGATAGAAAAAGAAATTTAACTAGTAATTTTTATTTTCAGTATAAAGTCCAGATTCATTGATAAATAAACAGGGTCAGGATGAAGATTGTTAAGGGGCCATTCGAATAGCCCCTTGTTTTTTAAGTAAAAATATTGAATTTTGTCATCATCATCAACTCATTTTTATTCCTTTTTCAATCTTAAATATATTGTTGTTTTACTCTCATTATTTAATAAATTTCCCTCAGAGTCTTGAATAGTCAGAACGATTTTTTGAATTCTTTTAATATTTTTTTCTAATTGGAATATAATCGATTTCATTCGGTTTTTCACTGATTTTTTGATCCATAAGCAACATTTGGGAAAAAAGTGTACAAAATTTCAGATTCTTTGTGTAAATGTTCGGTATGAATTTTCAAAACTAGGTTTCAACGAGATTGCAGTGCACTTCAATTACATCGAACGGTCTAAATTTTGGCGTTTTATTTCCTAAATATACCTGATTTGGCTCAATAGTTTCTTGAACAAACCCTAACAATTCTACTATAATTGCTGAAAACATTATTCTTACTGGTGATTTTATTTGAATTTTATTAGAGAGATAATTTTTTTGCATTTCAAACTTGTTTTCGTCAAAGTTTAAAGATTTATCTGATTGTTTTGAATGTTTTTTAGATAATTTTTAAGGGAATTTTTTATTTGATCGAAAGTATAATATCCTTTGTTTAAACCATAATATTTTGTTACGTTCTTCTCACTAAATCCTATACAATAAGGAGAACTTTCACTAATATTTATTACAAAATTGTCAGAATAAAAACCGCTTAAACCGATGAAAATAATTTGATTCATCCTCTAAGTGTTATAGGATGTTCCAAGTTTAAAACTAATTTAGAGCTTTCTGAAGTCAACTTGAACAGCTTCATTTTTCGCAAGTTATTTAAATGGATAAATTTTTAAAGCAAAAAGATCAGATAAAACTTCAAACGTTTGAAGAAAATAAGAAAGATCAACCAATCAGATTGTTAATTGTTGGTTCAAGTGGATGTGGAAAAACAACTTTATTATTGAATTTTATCTACAATAGGTTTGATTCCTTATTCCAATTTGTATGTTTTTTAGTAAATCTTTAGAACAAGACGCCTATAAAAAATTACAAGAAAGATTTGAAAATATTGAGAAAAACTTAAACAAAAAAAATATCACATTTTTATAATGCTTCTGAGACATAGTTTCGTTAAGCGAATGTAAACCCAATTCGTTAATCGTTTTTGATGATTGTATTTTAGAAAATCAAGACGTTATTAAGAATATTTCGTAATGTCCCGTCACAAAAACATATCTTGTATCTATCTTTCCCAATGCTTTTCAAAGGTTGATAAACAAGTTATAAGAAATAAACCTGAATATGTTGTGTGTTTTTAAGCAAGACGATCACTATTCGAGAAAGATTTACAACAATTATGTGGGATCTGATATGAGTTTTTAAACCACTTTAATGAATTGTGTGATAAAATTTGGAAAGAAGACTATGGATTTTTAACTATTAATCTAACTTTGAAGCCTAAAAATGGAAAATATTTGAATAAATTTTCTAACATAAATGCTGCTCAGTGGTCTCGATAAAATATTTGTTACAATTATTTTTATATTATCTTTACTTTTTATTTACATTATGAAAATAACAGAAAAACGGTAAATCTGTTCACGTTCCACGTTCACGTTCCACGTTCAACGTTCAAGTCAGTTCACGTTTCATGTTTTTTCACGTTCGTGTTTACGTTTCACGTTCATGTAGTTTCACGTTCTTGTTTACGTTTCACGTTCATGTTTTACGTTCGTGTTTACGTTTCACGTTCATGTTTCACGTTCGTGTTTACGTTTCACGTTCATGTTTTACGTTCGTGTTTACGTTTCACGTTCGTGTTTCACGTTCGTGTTTTACGTTCCGTGTTTCACGTTTCGTGTGTTTCACGTTTTCACGTTTCGTGTTCACGTTCTCGTTCACGTCTCGTTCACGTTCTCGTTTTACGTTCCACGTTTCACGTTTTTACGTTCCACGTTCACGTTTTTACGTTCCACGTTCACGTTTTTACGTTCCACGTTTCACGTTTTTACGTTCCACGTTCACGTTTTACGTTCCACGTTCACGTTTTTACGTTCCACGTTTCAAAATTTTCCTAAATAAATGGCGAACGTAACTTCTGAAGAAGCGAAAAAACTTGATCAAATCGAAAAGGAAATTAAATCAAAGAATTTAAAGAACAGATTCGAATTGATGAAAAAGAACAAGAAATTTATTCAAAAAATCAATCAACCTGTAACTTCTGCAATTAAAAATGTTGAAGGCAAAATTGAAAATGTTTTAAGCGATAATCAAAATTTGATGAATTTGGTTCCAGTTGTACGACAATTTGCTGATATTTCGATACCAGAATCTGAGTTTGAATTGCCAAAATTACCATCTTCAACACCATTTAGACCTCGAATCATTGAAGACTCTACCATAGTTGAACCAATAAGTCCTGGAACAACGGATATAATAATTGGTGAAATTGGTAAAAAATTTCTTCCTAGAGCAAAGGATGATAAATTTGGTTTGTATTGGGACAGAAAAAAGAAAAAGTTTTATGATTGGAAATTTGCCCGTGAATTTTGAGCATAATGATATCATTATTAATGAAAAAAACATATGAAGGAACTCAAGGTTTATGGAGATTATTAACAGGCACTGATGTTCCAAAAGACGGTTTATATTCTGAAGAAGACTTGAAAAAGTATACTGAAATTTTATGGAAATCTGATTCAATTTACAAAAATAATGATTCCATCAACTAAGAAACCAAAGTCAAGTAAAGGTAAAAAATATCTCAATTTGATTAAACCAATTTGGGAAAAAAGAATCGAAGGATCAGGTGTGAGAAAATACAGTGATAATAAGATTGAATACAGATATATCGACGATTTGACAAAACTCGATGGAATTATTAATTATATTTATGCTCAAGAAAAGGCTGGAAACAACAATTTTTTGAACGAAAAGAAAGCGATTAAGGAATTTTATTTCGAACAAACTTGATGAAATGATTGAAAAACCCTGATGGAATTAAATATTTAAAACGAGTTTTTGCCGGCAATAAGTTCATCTATGATTGAAGGTAGCGGACTTTTGAATGATTTTATCAACAATTTACCTTTTGAATTACACGTACCAACTTATCAGTATCTGGGGCCTGGCACAAAACTCGAAAAAAGACTAAAAAGAGGAGATCCTGGTATAAATAAATTAGATCAAGCTGCTATGGAACACGATATTTTTTATGCAAAAACATAGAGACACAAATTCCAGACATATCGCAGATAAAGTTTTGCAAGATAAGGCAATGGATAGATTTTTATCAAAAGATGCTAGTTTAGGTGAAAGATTTGTTGCGCTTCCAACAGCTGGAGCAATGTTTTTGAAGAGAAAACTAGGAATGGGAATCGAAGAGAACTTGAAATTTATAACTATATATAAATGGAGGTGAACGTAAACTTCAGCAAAAATCAGAAAGAAAAAATAAAATCCGCTTTTAAGAAGAAAATACCCGTTAGTATTCCAATTTAAAATAGATCAACTAAAAAATGGCGAAGATAAGATATTTTTAACAAATAGACAATACAATAAACTCGAAAAACATAAGAAAAACAATAAAGGAACCAGAATAGAATTTTCTTATAATCAGTTGAAAGAACTTAAAAATGGTGGACTTTTGAAAGATTTATTAGATTTTGGAGAAAATATTCCAGTTGTTAAAAATGTTGTTCCTTATGTTCGTAAAGCTGCTCCAATCGTTAAAAAGGATGTGATTTCCTATTGTTCGAAACATTTTAAATTGGTTAGATAAAGAGTTGGAAGATGTTACAGGATCTGGATTAGATGAAAAAACTTTGAATTACGTGAAATCAAACATTGAAAAAAAATTTGAAACCTTTTAACATTCGGGGAATTGGAAGAAATCTGCAAAAATATTAAACATTTTAGAGGAATCTTCATGAGAGATACATTACCTGAAAAAGTTAAGAAATTTGAATGTGGAAATTGTGAATTTAGACTCGATTATGGGAAGTGGAACGCATTGGGATTTGTTATTATAAAAATGATAAGAATGCATATTATTTTGATTCGTATGGAAGAATTGAGGACAAACCACCTATAGAATTGATCCAATATTTAAAAAAAATCAAGCGTCTACTACAATGATTCTCAGATTCAAGACTATAAAGATCCCCCAATTTGTGGTCATTTATGTGTTTTTGTTTTGAATGAACTGAGTAATGGTAAAGAATTTTAAAGAAGTTGTTAACAAATTATTGCTTAATAAATATGGATTCACAAAATATTTTTGACGTATTTGGAACACAAATTATTCAAAATGTAGATAATAGTTTGAATTTTGATAGTTTGAGAAATGAGTTTGATAACAAGTTAGAAAATGTATTACAAAACCTTCCAGATTCAGATATGTTTGCTGTCCGAGATTGAAGATTTTAAAGCAGAATATGATAACAAACTTGCAAATTTCATGAGTTCAAATGAAGTTGCTGATAAAATAAAAACATTGGAAAAAGAAGTTGATGATGGTGTAAAAAAATTATTTACCAATTTAATGTCTCACATCGAAAAAGCTGATGAAATTACTGAAGCGATCAAAGTTGAAAAGAATTATGTTAGTTTTGGCTAGATAAGAAAAGAATTGTCGGTGTTCGACCTGGTATTGACAAACATGATGTTGTTGTTAAAGAAACAAATTTTAAAACCTCTAAAATTATCAGAAAACATCGATATTGTTGATTTACATGATCCGAATGTTAAAAATGCCTTAGATTTTTTAAAGGAAAAAGAAATTAGCGGTGTTAGTAAAGGAATTAATCCATTTGATGTTGTTGTAATGATTCAATTAGAAGATCCTATTAAAATGTTTAATGAACTAAAACAAAATTATGAGAATCATAAACAGCATGTTAAAGATTTTACAACAAAGTCTATGACAAGTTAGAAGCCAGAAATAGAAGATCAGTAGACGATGTTGGTGAATTACTTGATAAAGTAAATAAACTAGAAGAAAAACTTTAATACATATAAAAATAGTGTTAATGTATTAGTTGGTGAAGTAAATTAACAAAATTCTGGAAGATTTTGATACACCATTTCAATGAGAAAATAAACTTTTTTGAAGATTTTGGTACACGTTTTAAATGAGCAAATAACACATAATAATGAATTACTTAAAAGTATAGATGATCGATACTCTTTATATCTCGATAAAGTAAATAAACTAGAAGAAAACTTTAATTAAATTTAAAGAAGATGTTCGATAAAACTTTTGAAAACATCGACAACAGATTTAATGGAGTAGGTGGTTACGATGACTAATTTTCCTTATATAAATGGCGCTCATATACTGTGTGAGGTGCAAAGAGAAAAACTGCCACAAACGATATAAAATACTATGCAAAACATTAACGGAGTTAAGAGAATTTCTGGAAAATGTGCTGAATGTAACTCAAAAAAGAGCCAATTTATAAAAACTTGATTATTGAAATTTTTTCTTAATAAATAGAGATGGCGGGACATTACAGTGCTTTCGATCTTTTTATCATGCAACACGAAAGAGGATTTGAAAAAAGAACATTGGGATGACATTTCTCAAAAATATGAATTATCCGAAGATATGATGAGATTATACGTAAACAAATTGAATTGGTATAACATTGCTAAATATCAAACTTTATCATCAGAGTTTCATTCAAGAAAATATACATTATCAATTAAAAGATCATATGTCTGTTCTTTGTCTCTATCAACACTTTGAGTATAAAGTTTTTGGATGAAAATAAAGATACAGTTGATTGGAAATAATATTATAGATAGCGGTTACTATCCTGTGCAGATTTTATTGAAATAATGTGACCGAGATCGCAAAAATTTAAGGAAGAGAATCCTGAAATATGACGAAGTAGATCATTAAAAATGACTCTAATCTTTTTAATTATTTTACTAAAATTTATATCTTTTCTTATAAAAACGTACATTAGATCGATGTAAAAAATGATACAGGATGTTTAAAATTTCCTAAATTTTCTCCTTATTAAATGGCCGGACTAAACAGAAAAATATGCTAGTGATTATTGAAAGGGCGGAGTTTGTAAAAAAAACATTTTCTATCCAATTAGTAAACAACATTTGAATGAACCGAATAAAAAGAACTGGAGGTTTTAATAAACATGATTTTGGAGATAACTTTTGCTCGTCTAACTTCCCAAGTGTTTTATATTTCTGGAACTTTAAACCAAAACAAGGGAATGGTCAAGCATATCTTGGAACTGAATAATGTTAGATTAATCGATAATTTTATAACCGTTGATTTATTTTCTAAGGAGTTGAATGATAAGAAAACACAAGTAAATTGATCAGAAGAAGTCGAAAACTGTGGCCTAATTTGAAGCACAATTAAAGGAACTATTTCGTGTATTCAAAAAGTGATGTTATTTTTCCTCAAACTTTCTAATGGCTATAGGAGAAATCAGATTATATAAATTTGGTGTTTGAGTTTGAAGCAGCTTGGAAATTTAAATCTCATTTTGGATTAGGATATTGTGTTGAAAAATGTTAACTATTCCGAACTATAAAGGAGGATTTTTATCTAAGTTTTTATATAAGAGCATGAAGACGATGATGTGATTCTGAAGACTGCAACTGGAAATGTTAATGCCTGTTGATGGAAAAATAACAATTACAAGAGTGTTTTTTATTAGAGATTTTCCACATGATTGATTATAAAAACCCACGAGTAAAAAGTTAGATTGATTTGATGAAAATTACAAAAAGTCCAAAACATTATGTTTTAATTTTCTAGATTAGGCAATGTATTGAACAAGAAAGGTTATTTCCCGGACGAACAACTTATTCGTTCGATAATTACAAACATTTATAGAAATATCTTCAAATCCCAAGTTCGTTTATTAATAGGTTTTCAAACAGATAGACAGAATAATCCAAGAAAGAAATCCATTCAAAGTATGATAGATATTGGATGTAAAAA
>NW_025783860.1:0-27137 GCF_021130785.1 Homalodisca vitripennis
ATCTAATTCAATTAAATTGGGCCGTTTTACCACCTAACACGGGATCATTGATAATCAACGGCCCCAAATATAAAAAAAATTTAAAAGTTGAAAAGTTAGAAAAAGGTTCGTAAGTAAATCAACAAACCTAGTTTCAGAATAAGTTGAAAAATATGTATTAAGGGGTCGTTAGAAACTCAGAAGACCCCTATAAATGCATCTAACCTCAAAATAAGACATTCTATGGGCGTGTTTAACTACAACTGATCGTTGTTCTTGCAAACGCCCCTCCGTCCCCAAACAAGCACTTTCAAAAACGAACACAAACAGGGTCAACCATCAGTCAACCTCCCTAGAGCCCGGTAAATGAGGCAATGAAGGCGCTGCGTCTGTGCCGAGTTTAGTCCTAACATCTGATATAAGGGTAAATTACCTTTGAATAAAGTAAATTAATATCCTTAAATATTTTTGTTTATTATACGTATTATAATTATTGGAACTAGATTTTAAAGTCCTCGGTAAACAGTTTTTCGTATTAAATATAAAATATAAGAAAATATTTTTAAGACATACATTTCCTCGTAGTTATGATTTCCCCATTTTCTTGTTTATGTATTAAAATATAAGTTTCACTCATGTCACTATAAAACTGAAATAAGTGTAACTGTCTCATTCTATATTTTCTAAACTTCTGGTCGGGAAACAGGTTGTTGAGGTTTCTAATTATTATTAATATGGTTAATCAAACAGTAAACCGCAACGTTCCAATTATTAAAGTTAAAATAGAAAAACATTGCAAACAAATGCAAAACCACTAATACTAATTATTTTTGACAACTACAACTCCTAAACATGCACTATGAGGGAAGTTCGTATTCGACAAGTGCCCGAATGCCACATTCCATCTGAGAAGGACGAAAAGATTTAATTTTCTGTTATGTCTGTATGAAACCGCACAATATAATACGAAAACGAAATTGACTTTATGATATGGGTTACTGATTTATAGCGAATCACTTTTAAAAAATTGCTATTGCGGTTAACCGTACAGTTGACCTGGGAAAAATCGCAGAAAGAAATAAATTTTTTGTAAGACAAACTGTTGTACAAGTCATATGACATTTTTTTAGAGTTCGTGGCATGGTAACACAAGTACCCTATCCACTCCGCAAGAAAATTATTTCTAAATAAATGTCTTTTTTTGTGTGTGCTTTAAAAAAAGTTTATAATGGAATCTTTATTTATAACCAATTATGAACAAGAAAGGGCTAAGGCTCCAATTTTGGTTCCGCATGATTATACTCATTTTTTATCGGTTTTTTATCGTGCTGAGCGTAATAATATTAGGTATATTGTTATACTATATACGTTACATGAATTCTGATGCCCGCCTCCACCTACCCGTATGTTATTTTTGTATTTATATCTGAATTGAGTTCATTTATAGAGTCTAGGTGAGTTACTGTAGTACGACCACTATATACATCATCTGATTAATCCAAAAACTTTTCTTACCACTCAGTAGCTATATCCCATCGTGTAAACTGTAGAATATTTAGCGTATCAACTAATACCATGTAATCGAATTTTGTTTTTAAAATTAACATGTATAAGTTGTTAAAAGAGGTTTGTTTGCCATTGGATAGTTATTTAATACAGTTTTAAAAGATTAATCTATGGTCAAATATCAAATGGAATGAAACTTTAAATATTCTCCCCCTTCCCAATCTTAACTAACAAATACAGAAACAACCCAGTGAGGTGTAGTCTCAGGTAAAGGCCCTTTCGGGTTGAGGTGGTTCCTTCCTCAAAATGGTTTCGTTAGCAGACAATGCCAATAGTTTTATTGCAACCGGTCTCGAGTTTACGTATATAAAATATACGTACATGTATATTTTGGAAATTTAACATCAGAGACACACCTTTCTATAAAATAAGTTGCCTGGTAGCAAAATAGTTTAAACAAATTATTTAAAAATACTAATATTAAAAGGAAGTAGTTTTGGTGAAAAGGTTGATTGGCTTGCCGCAACATCTCCCTTTGATATATATTTTTCATATAAAGCCATCCTATAATTGGACAACAATGACTGTAATTCTAAAAAATCTAATATACCCAAATTAAATTGCAAGTAATGCTCCATACAATACATTGGCCAAACATCTAACCATTTATGAATCCGTATGACAGGGCATAGGTTTGATATATTCCATAAAAATAAAGAAAACCCATTAGCAAGACATGGTCTAGAACATAAACAAGAGTGTTTTACATTAAAAGGAATACACCAACTACCACCATTCCCTGATGAAAATTACAACAGATTAAAACTAAAGCACGTGGAGCAAACTCATTAAATCATGTTGAAGACAAAAAAAACCTATTTGGTCTAAATTTAATACAAATTTTTAAAGACATAAATTTAAATTATTGTTAAAGATTAAAAAATTTGTCAAAAATTAAAAGTTTTATTCCATCCTTTCTAAAAATCAACTGTTTCGAACAAGATTAAAATAAGAAAAATTTTACGTCAGCTGGACTTTATCAAATGTTATGCACTGTGTTTTTAAATTTATCATTTCATGATTCTTGTTTACGTTTTATAGATTTGTATTAAATTAATTTAAAACTTTCCTGAAGACGGTATTAAATCCCCTGAAATATAAAAGTGAAAAATGGTTCTTTTATTTTCTTCTATTTAACACAGTGACGATAAATATTATTGAACACTGCATAATTTTGTTATAGGTGAAAAGGAGATTATATATTTTACAGTATTTCTTTAAGTGCAATAGAGTTTTTTAAGTCTCCTAAAAGACAAAATTATAAGATGCAGCCTATTTTAGCTTTTGGTGAAATGCAGCCAGAATAAGAATGTTTTGTAAGTTTTTATTGAACATTAAAACCAGCTCATTCACAAAAGTGTGTTATCTTTTTAAAACTATTACTAAGGATTTTTATCGTTCATTGAAATAAAAAAGAAATATTTTCATATTCATTTACAACTTTATTTCACAATTGACCCTCCCGCCACCCCCCCAAGTACAGACAGTAACCTGAGACTACTAAGCTGTTATAGAATTTGTAACTACTGTAAGTTGGATCAATTCATAAATTCAAGAGAATGTCAGATCCTACAATGGCATTCAAGCCAATAAGAAGGAATGGCGGTATTTCTATTTATAAGAATTATTTTCTTCAACTAGTAATTTCAGGTCATGGCTTGCCATCTCGACCGTTGACAGGGAACTGTGTTTGTTGCAATCCGTAAAATTTGATTTCTTCCACTGAGATCTTTAATGTCCAGGCTACTCATCTAGATCTTTGATAAGAAATTGTGGTCGACAAGGAATTTTGCAGTGGAAATCCATCAGAGTGGTTCCGCCTCGGAGAATTTTAGGTCCAGGCTTGACATCTAGACCGCCGACAAGGAATTTTGCTGTGGCAGTCCATCAGAGTTGTTCTGCCTCGGAGAATTTCAGGTCCAGGCTTGACATCTAGACCGCCGACAAGGAATTTTGCTGTGGCAGTCCTTCAGAGTTGTTCCGCCTCGGAGAATTTCAGGTCCAGGCTTGACATCTAGACCGCCGACAAGGAATTTTGCTGTGGCAGGTCCATCAGAGTTGTTCCGCCTCGGAGAATTTCAGGTCCAGGCTTGAAATCTAGGACCGCCGACAAGGAATTTTGCTGTGGCAGTCCATCAGAGTTGTTCCGCCCCGGAGAATTTCAGGTCCAGGCTTGACATCTAGACCGCCGACAAGGAATTTTGCTGTGGCAGTCCATCAGAGTTGTTCCGCCTCGGAGAATTTCAGGGTCCAGACTTGACATCTAGACTGTCGACAAGGAATTTTGCTGTGGCAGTCCCATCAGAGTTGTTCCGCCTCGGAGAATTTCAAGTCCAGACTTGACATCTAGACTGTCGACAAGGAATTTTGCTGTAGCAGTCCATCAGGGTTGTTCCGCCTCGGAGAATTTCAGGTCCAGGCTTGAGATCTAGACCGTCGACAAGGAATTTTGCTGTGGACAATCCATCACAACTATTTTCTTCCACTAAAATTTTCATACTTTTGAGTTTAGGTTCTTGTAATGAAATCCAGACAGCTAGCAAAATATTCAACTATTAGTTTTTCAGAAAACGTTTATTTAAACTTACGGTTTTCAGGTACTTAGGAAGATATCCTGGTCACCGACAAGGATTCGGAGAATTTTATCCTTCAAAACTTCTGTTCCCACTGATGACTTGGTCCTTGGAAGGCATTGTGGCAGCCGGTACGGATTTAATCATAGTTTGGTTTCCTACTGAAGATTATGACTATTGAGAATGACATTCTTGTTTAAACAAGATTTAAAGTTGTAGGCATGAAATTTTACTTGATAATACATTGATCCACTGTTTTTATTTAAAATGATGATTATTGAAGTGCAGTTTTGAAAATTTTACAGTAGCTTGGTCTGACTTTAAATTTTGAATGAAAATTACGTTTCACTTTCCATAACCATAGTTACTGATGTCAACAATAAAAAATTAAGAAGTTGACTATCCTGTTAATTTTAGCACCTTTATACCAATTGCTTGCTAAATAATCTTTAGTACTATCGCTAGCCAGTACACACACTATGGTGTCACCCACAATCAACATTTTAAACGTTCAATAACTGTCCCACTTTGAATCCGTGTCCACAGTAATCCGAACGCACGCTAGTCCGAACGACCTTCAGTCTGTATTTTTAGATTTTTATGTTACAATTTTAAATCCAGTGTGAGCCACCGAGCATTATATCATTAGTTGTAGAGTGTTTCTGATATTTTATTAATATTTTCCTCATATAAAGCAAACAATCGGATCAAAGGCACGCCTTTACAAGTTGCTAACCTTTACCTTCAATATACTAAATTATTTTGGAGTACTTCCCAATGTCACTCGCAATGTCAGTGTATCTCTGAATATCGCCGTATTTTTCAATTCAAACTGCCATTCAGAAAGTATTTTTGTAACGAAGTTATATAAAACTCGAAAACTTATGTACATTTAAAAGATTAATATAATTATCTTTGTAAATAATAAGGCAATGCTTTTATTTTGGGAAGTTCTTATCTCCCTATAAATTGTATTTGTATTTTTATCAAGCCGCATATAAACATTGTCCCCCGTAACTCTTTTTGGCCAAAAGTGTTTCTACCAACAGCACAGTAAACTTTATTTCAAAATTTAAAAATTTTCAAAACCAGATACAAATGTTTGAAAATTTGACCAAACATTTGATACAAAATAATAGAATGCAAAATGGTGGTAAGGAAACTTTTAGGTGCATGTAATAATAAACAGTTTGCAATTTACCTTATGCTGGAATCTCCGGGAGATATTTAGGATTTTCACGATCACAACCCCCAGAATCCATAACCACTACAGACCAAAAATGTATGTAATATATATATATATATATATATATATTATATATATATATATATACACATATATATATATATGTGTGTAATATATATATATATATATGGCAGTAGATAGTAATATGGGGTTCCTGGCGCACTTTCGGAGCCGACCGAAAAGCAATGTAAAATACTGTTCAATGTACCATAAAGGAAGCTGAGAAATAACCACAGCAAATCTCAATGAAAAATTAACCGAATCTACAGTCGTCGTTCGTGCTCCAAAAGCGGATCGGTACATTTACTATCTACTCTGTGGAATGAAAAATTAACCAAATCTACAGCTGTTTGCTTCTACTTTCTTAAGCTGTGCTTTGTAAAATGTTGTCAAATCTGCTGCGAATAAAGGAAAAATCTTTGAAAATCTTAATAAAATTTAATCAATTTAAAACATTTTTACTAAAAACATACTTTAATAAAAAACTTTCTACTAAATAGTCACCAAACAACATGAACTCACCAAAGTCTCTACAATTTCTAGCTATTTAAAACAGTGCAACAAAGATGAATTCAGTGAATTGCCGGTTTAATTCTCAACAACAGTTGATACCCGTCTTTAAATGAAAACAGAATTAAAAGAACTTGTAGAGTCTTTTGCAGAAAGAACGAAAAACTGCACACGTGTACAACACAAAAAACGAAAAAAATAAGGGATTATATATTTAATATAATTACGAAAGATATTGAAAAGAAAGTAAAAAATAAACAAACAGAGAGTTTTCCATCGTTTTTTTATGACATTATTTCCCATATTATACGTCCTTTCAAGATAATCAAGACTTAATTGATGAATTTCTTAGGAATTTTTTGTGAGTATCAAGATTTAATCAACACAATTCATTAAAGAGCATTATAGAATTTTTCTTATAGAATATAGCCACATTTTTTGTGTGAAACAAAAGGTATTACTGTAGATAATATTCCATGTGATTCAATATGAAGAAAGACACCAACTATGGTTATCAAAACAGTACTATGACGTGGGGACTGCAAGTTTTAGAGTTAAGACTTTATTCTACAAAGTTAATTGTTATAATTTCTTTATCTTTAATAGTCTTCTTTCCAGTAACAATCAAGTGTAATTTTTCATTTTTGTTTTAATTCTTTAATCTTTTTTTTCATCCAAAACAGTCAAAAAATCTGTTCGGCAAGTGTACTTTACAATCTTCCAACTCGGCAATTATTGTAAACCCGAATTTATCTTTCATTTTTCTCCAGAAATTCAAGATTCTATGTTTCTTCCTTTTCTTCCAATTCATTTAACTTCTTATACTCTTTAAAACTTACATTCTCCAATATCATTTAACTCTTTCACGATAATCGCTTCGCCTGCGTCATATCCGTAGTGATATCACGCCGTGAGAGGCGCAATCGTTGGTTTACCAAGCACCATTTAGTTTAAATAAATTTTTCTATCTAAATGGAGCGCGATAAAAATATCATGTCCGTTCTGCAAAATAGAAATTTTAATTGAAATTTAATTCGTTTAATTCTAGATTCTATGGCAGATCTTTTGTATACTGTTTAAAACTAAGTTCCCTACTTCTAAGGTTATTTTTAAATTGTAATTCCAATAAGGTACAAATTGTATTCCAATTTGTATTTCCAATAATGATTTGAAGTATGGGTACTCTGTGCATGTTGAATGAGCAGATAGAGTTGATGTGTTTCAACTTTGGAGTACAGTATGTTTGATTTAAACTTTTGCTTAAAGACTGCGTCACCTTGCAAGGGATGGTAGACATCTGAATAAGGAGGGTAATTTTCTACCTGGGTTTCATAATGCATCAGATTCTTTCTAAGATAAATGCTCATAAGGACGAAACACAATCCTTTGAACCCACGTACACCTGAACCTGATACTCCTACTGCTTCTGAAACTAAACCTTATACAACCTGAACCCGAACCAGATACTCCTGCTCTCCTCTCACGTCGGGAAACGATTTCAACGCCTCATCCCAATCCCCCAATCTTAGCACAACGTGACTTTTCCCCCGTTGCTTCTGCCTTGGACTTCAGTCCAGGTGATGTACGCAACGGCTTTTCATAATAGCTCCCTGAAGGGTCCTTCATCAGAATATACGGGGTTTTAAATTCTAATTATGAAACTCTCCAGCTTTTTCATTCAGGAAGAAAATCCAATGGTGGTGTGTATTAGTGAGCATCACGTTAACCAATTTCGGCATTTTGCAATTGGATGGTTATGTGATGGCAAGTTCGTTCTGTAGATCCGGAATGGAAAAGGGTGGAGTTTGCTCTCTTCATTTAAACCGGATGCTTCCTTTTCCCTTATTGATGTCTCTAACTACTGCGTTGAAGGTTTCTGTGAATTGGTGGCCATTTCTGTTGAGGCTAGACAGTGGAAAACTTTATATTGTTTGGGGTATATAGACCCCCCCTTAATTGCAAGGAGGTCTTCTACAAAAATATTTATGATTGTTCTTTCACAGGTTTATGAAAGGGAGTGCAAATACAATTGTCCTGGGCGATTTCAATATTGATTTTAGCGGGTTCTTCCCAACGACTCCAAAACCTATACTAAACGATATGCGGTCCTTTGGTCTTCGCCAAACCATTCGTTCGTATACACGCGAGTTTAAGAAGTCTAGAACCCTGATTGATCATATATACACAGATATACCTGAACCCTGTTTTTCGAGCTCTGTTATAGTGTCATACTTAAGTGACCATCATGCACAGGCTGCAATTGTTGGCTCTCAATCATCTTCAAAGTCATCCCCAGCTCTTTTCCGCTACAACCGTATTTTCTCAGAGGAAAACATTAGTCTCTTCAAATATTACTTGAATAAGGAAAACTGGGCTGATTTGTATTCATTGACTGACTTAAATGCAAAGTTTGAGCTGTTCTTGAGTCACATTGACTATTATTTCAACGTTTGTTTCCCCTTGGTCAGGAGAAAGGTCTCCTCCAGAGAGTAGGGACAAGTGTAGGAATTAAGCTAGATGGTGAGGCGATAAGGGTTAGGGAAACAGTTAAGATCCTCTTACTTGGAATCGAAAGATTTGCCTTCTGTCCACCCCCTTAGGCCAAAGATATCTTGGCCTCAAGAAGTTGTATCGTAAGCTTATTCTGAAAACTCAAGTCTGATAGTGTGGCTAAGCGGCTCAGAACGTCATCTAATAAAACCAAAAACACTTTGGGGGATCGTTTAACAGAGTCGAGGTTCACATGACTTTAAAAAGTACCAAAAACCAGAAATCAGGAATAATTTAGGAGAGGTTGTTAATGATCCCTCAGAAGTGTGTAATATTTTCAATGATTATTTTCTTAATGTGGGTGGATAAGTCCCAACAAGGTTCCGCCTAATATTAGCTCTTCTGCCTTGAGCACATGTCCCTCTGAATTCGTTTTTCTTGTCGCCCTACTAATCCTATGGAGATTGCTGAGTCAGTTCGCAGCCTAAAATCGAAGAATTCCGCTGGTTCAGATGGAATATCATCTGCTTTGTTGAAAAACGTAGTCTTAGAGCTGGCAGAGCCACTCAGTGAATTGATTAATCATTCATTTTCAATGGGTATATTTCCTGACTGTTTTGAAACTCGCTATGGTCACCCCTTTGTACAAGAAAGGCTGCAATCTGGACTGTTCAAATTACAGGCCGATTTCTGTAGTTTCAACCTTCTCTAAAGTTATAGAGAAAATAGTATTGAAAAGGCTTTGGAGTTTCCTACAGCACAACAAGCTTACTTGGAATCGAAAGATTTGCCTTCTGTCCACCCCCTTAGGCAAAGATATCTTGGCCTCAAGAAGATGTATCGTAAGCTTATTCTGAAACTCAAGTCTGATAGTGTGGCTAAGCGGCTCAGAACGTCATCTAATAAAACCAAAACACTTTGGGGGATCGTTTAATCAGAGTCGAGGTTTCACATGACTTTAAAAAGTACCAAAAACCAGAAATCAGGAATAATTTAGGAGAGGTTGTTAATGATCCCTCAGAAGTGTGTAATATTTTCAATGATTATTTTCTTAATGTGGGTGATAAGTCCAACAAGGTTCCGCCTAATATTAGCTCTTCTGCCTTGAGCACATGTCCTCTGAATTCGTTTTTCTTGTCGCCTACTAATCCTATGGAGATGTGCTGAGTCAGTTCGCAGCCTAAAATCGAAGAATTCCGCTGGTTCAGATGGAATATCATCTGCTTTGTTGAAAAACGTAGTCTTAGAGCTGGCAGAGCCACTCAGTGAATTGATTAATCATTCATTTTCAATGGGTATATTTCCTGACTGTTTGAAACTCGCTATGGTCACCCCTTTGTACAAGAAAGGCTGCAATCTGGACTGTTCAAAATACAGGCCGATTTCTGTAGTTTCAACCTTCTCTAAAGTTATAGAGAAAATAGTATTGAAAAGGCTTTGGAGTTTCCTACAGCACAACAAGCTGATGTTTCAACATTCAATATGGGTTCACCCAAGGGAAAAGTACTGTTGACGCAATGTTCTGTGTCGTGCAGAACATTGTTGATACTATTGACTCGGGTAACCGGTCTAGTGGCTTATTTTTTGATTTAACTAAAGCCTTTGATTTAGTTGATCACGTTCTTCTTCTAAATAAATTGGTCCTATCATGGGGATTAGAGGTGTCGCACTTCAGTGGTTTCCAATCATATCTGGTCAAAAGGGCACAGTTTGTTAAGGTTAGTTCTATTGATGCGTCAAATAACATCTGCAATAGTTTTTTCCACGAAAGGAACTATCAGCAAGGGCGTGCCCCAAAGGTTCAATTTTGGGCCCTGTCCTTTTTTTAATTTTTATCAACGATCTTTGTAAGGGCTTAACTGTGCCAAACTTGTGCCTATATGCAGATGGACACGTCACTAACGTTTTCTAATTCCTCCAGAGATCACCTGGAACTCGACACATTCTTAGAAAGGGAATGCACTTGTTAATTGGCTTGAGCAAAACAGTCTTCAAGTAAATGTCTCAAAAACTACACTCATTGAATTTTCAATTAACAGCCATTCAAGCAAAAGTTTGCTCAAGTATTCATGCTTTCTTTGTCTTGTCTATCAAAATTCAAACGTTTGTCATATCTGTGAATGGTCTGCTTATGATGTTGGGTCAATTTCAGTATGGTTTTACTCCTGATAGTTGGAAAGATAAGAGTTATAATAAAGTGAGAGATCATTGTCATTTAACCGGCAAGTTTCGAGGCGCAGCTCATGCATGTTGCAATCTAAATTTGAAATTTCCTCAGAATATTCCCGTTTTCTGCCACAATATGTCAAATTACGATACTCATTTTGTACATAAAAGAATTGGCTAAACAATATGGAAATGTTGATTTGATTGCAAACACCGATGAAAAATATATAAATTATTCTGTAAATTCTGGATATGGCTATGAATTCGAAAGGTGATAAGCCAAGAAAATTCATCAAGTTTTCGTTTGTAGACACGTTCAGATTCATGGCCTCGTCTATAGAAAAAGTTAGCTAAAAATCTAAAGAGAGAAGACTTCAAACATACAAATCATTTTATATAAACAAGATGGATTGAAACGCAATTCTAGAAAGACAACCAAATGAACGACGACGAGATTATTTAAAAATATTGTCTGGAAAAGGAATATTTCCCTATGAATTTATCGACAGTATTGAAAAACTTGATTACACAGAAGAATTGAGAATTCAAGATTTCTATTCACTTTTGACAGATGAGAGCATATCTGAGAAAGATTATCAACACTACTTGAGCGTTTGGAACAAATTAAAAGAGAAAAAATCTAGGAAATTACTCTGATCTCTATAACATTCAAGATGTTCTATTGCTCGCTCGCTGATATCTTTGAAAATTTTAGGAATATTTGTTTTGAATTGCTATAAGCTTGATCCAGCACACTATCTAACAGCTCCAGTTCTTGCATGGGATGCTATGTTAAAATTAAACGAAGATAGAATTTACAATTAATTAGTGATTATAATATGTATTTGATGATCGAAAAAGGTATTCGCGGAGGCATTTCTCAGTGTATTAAACGATATGTGAAAGCAAATAACAAATATTTAAAAGATTTTGATAAGACAAAGCCCGAAAACTATTTACTCTATCTCGATGCAAACAACCTTTATGGGTATGGTCTTATGCAAAAAACTGCCGTTTAGTGATATCAAAGTGGATGGATCCTAAAACGTATACAAAAGAAGAGTGGCAAGAAACAATTTTTAGAAACTCACTGGCGACGAAGATTATGGTTATATTCTCGAAGTCGATCTTGGATATCCAACAAATTTACAACGAACATCACAAGGATTTACCTCTTGCTCCCGAACATTATAAAAACAAACTTTGCACAACTCTACTGGATAAAACTGAATACGTTGTTCATTCGAGAAATTTGAAGTTCTATTTGGAACAAGGTATGATTTTGAAACATGTGAATAGAGTTATTGCATTTCGATCAGAAGCCTTTTATGAAAGAATACATTGATTTTAACACAAACATGAGAACCAAAGCTACAAGCGACTTTGAAAAGGACTTTTTATAAGCTGATGAACAACTCAGTTTTTTTGGAAAATCTATGGAAAATGTGAGAAACAGATGTGATATTAAGCTTGGAAATGAAGAATTTTCAATGAAACAAGCTAAGAAAACAAATTTCAAATGCTTTAACATCTTTGACGACAACTGTATAGCGAGTCACATGTACAAACAAAAGGTTAAATTTAACAAACCGATTTACATAGGATTTTTTCAGTTCTCGACCTCTCAAAATTGCTAATGTACGAGTTTTATTACAACAAATTAAAGAAGTTTGATCCAGATTTGAATCTGTGTTTACCATGGATACAGACAGTTATTTCCTAGAATTGAAACGAGATCCTTTTAAAATTATTAAAGAAAATATAGATGACTTTGATACAAGTGATTATCCAAAAAGATCACGAATGTTTCACTACTAAAAATAAGAAGGTAATAGGGAAATTCAAAGATGAGTTAAATAGCGAAGTTTTAGAAGAATTTTGTGGTTTAAGGTCTAAGATGTACTCATACAAATATCTAGATAAAAACCCAGTTAGGTGTAAAGGAATTAAGAGAAGCGTTGTAAATAAAACAATAAATATCGAAAACTTGAAGAGAGATGTTTTGTTCGAAGATAAAGAAGAATTTTAGGGAGATGACAGTCATCAAAAGTTATAAACATGAGTTGTACACTGTTTACCATAAACAAGCTGGCACTGAACGCTAAAGATGATAAGAGAATTGTCCTAGAAAATAAGATCGATACAGTAACCGTATGGATATAAAAAACAGATATATTAGACGAATTAAAATAAAATTGGAAACTTTGATATGTAAATGGAAGATGATTTAATTCACTGTCACAAGTGTAAAAAAGAAAACGAAAAATATAGATTCAAAAATCGTTCAAACTCAAAATGGATTGTATAGAATTGCTGCAAAATGTTCAAAATGTAAGACAAACAAGAGTAAGTTTATAAAGAATCCAAATCCAAAACCTGTTTAAGCAAGAATTTGAAGACTAAAGATGAGATAGAGATTGAAGCTCGAGAAATTCATGCACCAGTACGAAAAAAGTTTAAAAAGAGAAAAATTATAACATTAGGAATTGACGATTTATGGGCAGCAGATTTAGTTATAATGTCTAACTATTCAGATCAAAATGATGGATTTAAGTATATGTTAAATGTTATTGATACTTTCTCAAAATATGCTTGGTCAAGAGCTATCAAAAGAAAAAACGGCAAGGATATTTCAAAAGCTTTCGAAGATATAGTAAAAGATGCCATAAGGATCAATCCACAAACCTACTAACCTACTTCATACAGATAAGGGTTTAGAGTTTAAAAATAAAGAATTTAACGATGTTTTGAGGAAATACAACATTAAGATTTATCATACTGAAAAACGAAGAGAAATCAAGTATTGTAGAGAGATATAACAGAACTCAAAATGAAGAGAATGAAAGTAATTTTTGAGATTAATAAAAACTTTTAAATGGATCGATATTCTTCAAAAAATCGTAAACAATTATAACGATACAGTTCACAGCACAATCAAAATGAAACCGAAAGACGTAGATAAGGATGCAGAAAAGGAGTTATTAGAGACCGTTTTCAAGTATGTTCCACCTGAAATTCACACGAAAACTAAATTTAAAGTCAATGATCATGTAAGAATTGTTAGTAAAAAACAAACATTTTCGAGCAAATATAAGAACAATTGGTCAAGAGAAATCTTTGTGATTTATCAAATTAATAACACAGATCCTGTAACTTATAGTATAAAAGATTTAAATAATGAAGAAATAACCGGAAAGTTTTATGAATATGAATTGAAGAAGTCAAAACTGTAATATAAATTTTCTATATATAAATGGCGCATCAAAAGAAATGTACAAAGTGCAAAGAATTTAAAGATTTAAATGAATTTTATAGAGATAAAAATAGGAAAGATGGAATGCATTATAATTGCAAAGATTGTGAAAGGGAATATCATAAAGAATTATATGATAAAATAGAAAAATTAACTTTGGAAGATAAAGAATGTCTTAAATGTAAAGAAACTAAAAAAATTTCAGAGTTAAAATTTCAGAGTTTAATAGTGATCACTATAGTAGAGATAAGAAAGACTCATATTGTAAAGATTGTGTAAAGAAGAATCACCATAGATTATATTATGAAGATACTCAATGTGAATGTGGAAGAACTATAAAATGGTTAAATAATTATCAAAAACATTTACAAACAAAATATCATAAGTTAAGAGTTTAACATTTTCATCGTGTAATAATTTTTTCTATATAAATGGAGTCTCAAAAGAAATGTACAAAGTGTCAAGAAGAGAATAGAAAAGACTGTTATTGTAAGGAATTATACGATAAAATGAACAAATTAACTTTAGAAGAGAAAAAGTGTTACTTTTGTAAAGAAATTAAAAATATTTCTGAATTTAATAACTGGCAGTATAGTAAAGATAGAAAAGATGCTTTTTTGCAAAGATTGTGCTAAAAAAATTTTCAGCGAAAGTTATAAAAACGAAATGCCTTGTGAATATGAAAAAAGAATTCTACAATGGTTACCTAGTTATGCTAAACATTTACAAACAAAATATAATAAATCGAGAGTTTTTAGTAAAATTTAGAAACATTTTCATCGTGTAATTTAGATATTCTATAAATCAGTCGAGATTCTGCCATATTTGTAGTAAAATGATTTCCGTTGTATAAAATATTCAAAGATTCTTTCATTTGGTTGTAGAGATTGATAGAATTTGGTTCGTCATCAATGAACAAAATCTCTAATTCAGGATAATTTATTTTTAGATGTTTTAATCGGTTTGGTATTTCTCGTTTCTGAGCTCTGATAACGTAATAAGGCCATTCCCACATGTGATTCTTCTTAACTAACACAAAAACATGGTGTTTTTTCTTATCAAAATCTTTACATACCATATCTCTCTTCATTAATTCCATTCGCAATTCTTGATTCTCTATTTTCAATGATTTCATTTCATCTTTAATTTGTAACTGTTTTATTTTATCTTTTAACTGCTTATTTTCGTTTTCAAGTTTGTACTCGCCATATTTTCTAATACTCGGTAAAACTTCTTCTAAAACCCAATTTTGAAACGTTTCTGCAATCTTCATTTTAGATTTCAGTATTAAAGAATATATGCCTGGTTCATTGATGAAAATAGTGTCTGGATGTAATTTTTGTAAGAGTCGCGATTCGATACCCTTGTCAGAATCTATGTTTTCAAAGCTTTTTTTGTATTTTTCTTTAACATGATCTATGATAGCTTGTCTCGTATTTTTAAATTCCAATATTTCTGCAACATCTTTAGCCTTTAAACCAAAATTCATTATTTTCGTCAACAATTGTAAAGATATGTTTGCTTTTAAATCTAAGTTGATTATTGAGTAGGTCTACAACTGACTCCATTTAGATAGAAAAGAAATTTAACTAGTAATTTTTATTTTGAGAATGAAGGCCAGATTCATTGATAAAAACAGTGTCAGGATGAAGATTGTTAAGGGGCCATTCGAATAGCCCCTTGTTTTTTAAGTAAAAATATTGAATTTTGTCATCATCATCAACTCATTTTTATTCCTTTTGCAATCTTAAATATATTGTTGTTTTACTCTCATTATTTAATAGATTTCCTTCAGAGTCTTGAATAGTCAGAACGATTTTTTGAATTCTTTTAATATTTTGTCTAATTGGAATATAATCGATTTCATTCGGTTTTTTCACTGATTTTTGATCCATAAGCAACATTTGGGAAAAATGTGTACAAAATTTCAGATTCTTTGTGTAAATGTTCGGTATGATTTTCAAAACTAGGTTCAACGAGATTACAATGTACTTCAATTACATCGAACGGTCTAAATTTTGGCGTTTTATTTCCTAAATATACCTGATTTGGCTCAATAGTTTCTTGAACAAACCCTAACAAATCTACAATAATTGCTGAAAACATTATTCTTACTGGTGATTTTATTTGAATTTTATTAGAGAGATAATTTTTTTGCATTTCAAACTTGTTTTCGTCAAAGTTTAAAGATTTATCTGATTGTTTGAATGTTTTCAGATAATTTTTAAGGGAATTTTTTATTTGATCGAAAGTATAATATCCTTTGTTTAAACCATAGTATTTTGTTATGTTCTTCTCACTAAATCCTATACAATAAGGAGAACTTTCACTAATATTTATTACAAAATTATCAGAATAAAAGCCGCTTAAACCGATAAAATAATTTGATTCTTCCTCTAAGTGTATAGGATGTTCCAAGTTTAAAACTAATTTAGAGCTTTCTGAAGTCAACTTGAACAGCTTCATTTTCGCAAGCGTTGCTTCAAGATGAAAATCTTCTATTTAAATGGAGAAATTTTTAAAGCAAAAAGATCAGATAAAACTTCAAACGTTTGAAGAAAATAAGAAAGATCAACCAATCAGATTGTTAATTGTTGGTTCAAGTGGATGTGGAAAAACAACTTTATTATTGAATTTTATCTACAATAGGTTGATTCCTTATTCCAATTTGTATGTTTTTAGTAAATCTTTAGAACAAGACGCCTATAAAAAATTACAAGAAAGATTTGAAAATATTGAGAAGAACTTAAGTAAGAAAATATCATATTTTTATAATGCTTCCGAGGACATAGTTCCGTTAAGCGAATGTAAACCGAATTCTTTAATCGTTTTTGATGATTGTATTTTGGAAAATCAAGACGTTATCAAGGAATATTTCGTAATGTCTCGTCACAAAAATATCTCTTGTATCTATCTTTCTCAATGCTTTTCAAAGGTTGATAAACAAGTTATTAGAAATAATTTGAATATGTTGTGTGTTTTTAAGCAAGACGATCACTATTCGAGAAAGATTTACAACAATTATGTGGGATCTGATATGAGTTTTAACCACTTTAATGAATTGTGTGATAAAATTTGGAAAGAAGACTATGGATTTTTAACTATTAATCTAACTTTGAAGCCTAAAAATGGCAAATATTTGAATAAATTTTCCAATATAAACGTGTGATAATCTAGTTGTTTTCATGTTTTTACGTTCACGTTCCACGTTCACGTTCATGTTTCACGTTCATGTTTCACGTTCATGTTTCACGTCATGTTTCACGTTCACGTTTTACGTTCCGTGTTCTCGTTTCGTGTTCACGTTTCCACGTTCCACGTTCACGTTTTACGTTCCGTGTTCACGTTTCGTGTTCTCGTTTTCACGTTTCGTGTTCACGTTTCCACGTTCCACGTTCACGTTTTACGTTCCGTGTTCACGTTTTACGTTCCACGTTTCGTGTTCTCGTTTCGTGTTCACGTTTCCACGTTCCACGTTTACGTTTCAAAATTTTCCTAAATAAATGGCGAACGTAACTTCAGAAGAAGCAAAAAAACTTGATCAAATAGAAAAGAAATTAATCAAAGAATTTAAAGAACAGATTCGAATTGATGAAAAAGAACAAGAATTTATTCAAAAAATTAATCAACCTGTAACATCTGCAATAAAAAATGTTGAGGGCAAAATTGAAAATGTTTTAAGCGATAATCAAAATTTGATGAATTTGGTTCCAGTTGTACGACAATTTGCTGATATTTCGATACCAGAATCTGAGTTTGAATTGCCAAAATTACCATCTTCAACACCATTTAGACCTCGAATCATTGAAGACTCTACCATAGTTGAACCAATAAGTCCTGGAACAACGGATATAATAATTGGTGAAATTGGTAAAAAATTTCTTCCTAGAGCAAAGGATGATAAATTTGGTTTGTATTGGGACAGAAAAAAGAAAAGTTTTATGATTGGAAATTTGCCCGTGAATTTTTGAGCATAATGATATCATTATTAATGAAAAAAACATATGAAGGAACTCAAGGTTTATGGAGATTATTAACAGGCACTGATGTTCCAAAAGACGGTTTATATTCTGAAGAAGACTTGAAAAAGTATACTGAAATTTTATGGAAATCTGATTCAATTTACAAAAATAATGATCCATCAACTAAGAAACCAAAGTCAAGTAAAGGTAAAAAAATATCTCAATTTGATTAAACCAATTTGGGAAAAAAGAATCGAAGGATCAGGTGTGAGAAAATACAGTGATAATAAGATTGAATACAGATATATCGACGATTTGACAAAACTCGATGGAATTATTAATTATATTTATGCTCAAGAAAAGGCTGGAAACAACAATTTTTTGAACGAAAAGAAAGCGATTAAAGATTTTATTTCGAACAAACTTGATGAAATGATTGAAAAACCTGATGGAATTAAATATTTAAAACGAGTTTTGCCGGCAATAAGTTCATCTATGATTGAGGGTAGTGGACTTTTGAATGATTTTATCAACAATTTACCTTTTGAATTACACGTACCAACTTATCAGTATCTGGGGCCTGGCACAAAACTCGAAAAAAGACTAAAAAGAGGAGATCCTGGTATAAATAAATTAGATCAAGCTGCTATGGAACACGATATTTTTTATGCAAAACATAGAGACACAAATTCCAGACATATCGCAGATAAAGTTTTGCAAGATAAGGCAATGGATAGATTTTTATCAAAAGATGCTAGTTTAGGTGAAAGATTTGTTGCGCTTCCAACAGCTGGAGCAATGTTTTTGAAGAGAAAACTAGGAATGGGAATCGAAGAGAACTTGAAATTTTAACTATATAAATGGAGGTGAATGTAAATTTCAGCAAAAATCAGAAAGAAAAAATAAAATCCGCTTTTAAGAAGAAAATACCCGTTAGTATTCAATTTAAAATAGATCAACTAAAAAATGGCGAAGATAAGATATTTTTAACAAATAGACAATACAATAAACTCGAAAAACATAAGAAAAACAATAAAGGAACCAGAATAGAATTTTCTTATAATCAGTTGAAAGAACTTAAAAATGGTGGACTTTTGAAAGATTTATTAGATTTTGGAGAAAATATTCCAGTTGTTAAAAATGTTGTTCCTTATGTTCGTAAAGCTGCTCCAATCGTTAAAAAGGATGTGATTCCTATTGTTCGAAACATTTTAAATTGGTTAGATAAAGAGTTGGAAGATGTTACAGGATCTGGATTAGATGAAAAAACTTTGAATTACGTGAAATCAAACATTGAAAAAAAAAATTTAAACCTTTTAACATTCGGGGAATTGGAAGAAATCTGCAAAAATATTAAACATTTTAGAGGAATCTTCATGAGAGATACATTACCTGAAAAAGTTAAGAAATTTGAATGTGGAATTGTGAATTTAGACTCGATTATGGGAAGTGGAACACATTGGATTTGTTATTATAAAAATGATAAGAATGCATATTATTTTGATTCGTATGGAAGAATTGAGGACAAACCACCTATAGAATTGATTAAATATTTGAAAAAATCAAGCGTCTACTACAATGATTCTCAGATTCAAGACTATAAAGATCCCCCAATTTGTGGTCATTTATGTGTTTTTTGTTTTGAATGAACTGAGTAATGGTAAAGATTTTAAAGAAGTTGTTAACAAATTATTGCTTAATAAATATGGATTCACAAAATATTTTTGACGTATTTGGAACACAAATTATTCAAAATGTAGATAATAGTTTTGAATTTTGATAGTTTGAGAAATGAGTTTTGATAACAAGTTAGAAAATGTATTACAAAACCTTCCAGATTCAGATATGTTTGCTGTCGAGATTGAAGATTTTAAAGCAGAATATGATAACAAACTTGCAAATTTCATGAGTTCAAATGAAGTTGCTGATAAAATAAAAACATTGGAAAAAGAAGTTGATGATGGTGTAAAAAAATTATTTACCAATTTAATGTCTCACATCGAAAAAGCTGATGAAATTACTGAAGCGATCAAAGTTGAAAAGAATTATGTTAGTTTGGCTAATAAAAAAAGAATTGTCGGTGTTCGACCTGGTATTGACAAACATGATGTTGTTGTTAAAGAACAAATTTTAAAACCTCTAAAATTATCAGAAAACATCGATATTGTTGATTTACATGATCCGAATGTTAAAAATGCCTTAGATTTTAAAGGAAAAAGAATTAGCGGTGTTAGTAAAGGAATTAATCCATTTGATGTTGTTGTAATGATTCAATTAGAAGATCCTATTAAAATGTTTAATGAACTAAAACAAAATTACGAGAATCATAAACAGCATGTTAAAGATTTTACAACAGAAGTCTATGACAAGTTAGAAGCCAGAAATAGAAGATCAGTAGACGATGTTGGTGAAATTAATGAAAAACTTACTAATTTTAAAGAGTCTTTTGATAAGTTTAGTTTAGATGCTACGAAAACTTTTGAGAATATTGGTCATAAATTTGTTGAATACAATGATTCTTATGCTGTCAAATTTCAAAAATTAGAAAAAAAACTTAATAATATGGAGGAAGATCTTACTGAAATAGGTATTCGCGTAGGGTTTTATGCACGATAAATTTTCCCTAAATAAATGGCGCTCATATATTGTGTGAGGTGTAAGGCAAAAACTGAAAACAAATGATATAAAATACTATGCAAATATCAATGGAGTTAAAAGAATTTCGGGAAAATGTGCTGAATGTAACTCAAAAAAGAGTCAATTTATAAAAACTTGATTTTGAAATTTTTTCCTAATAAATAGAGATGGCGGGACATTACAGTGCTTTCGATCTTTTTATCATGCAACACGAAAGAGATTTGAAAAAAGAACATTGGGATGACATTTCTCAAAAATATGAATTATCCGAAGATATGATGAGATTATACGTAAACAAATTGAATTGGTATAACATTGCTAAATATCAAACTTTATCATCAGAGTTCATTCAAGAAAATATACATTATCAATTAAAAGATCATATGTCTGTTCTTTGTCTCTATCAACACTTGAGTATAAAGTTTTTGGATGAAAATAAAGATACAGTTGATTGGAACAATATTATAGATAGCGGTTACTATCCTGTGCAAATTTTATTGAAATATGTGACCGAGATCGCAAAATTTAAGGAAGAGAATCCTGAATATGACGAAGTAGATCATTAAAAATGACTCTAATCTTTTTAATTATTTTACTAAAATTTATATCTTTTCTTATAAAAACGTACATTAGATCGATGAAAAAATGATATCTTTCTTATACATGATGTTTAAAATTTCTAAATTTTCTCTTATTAAATGGCGGACTACAGAAAATATGCTAGTGATATTGAAAGGGCGGAGTTTAAAAATTTCTATCCAATTAGTAAACAACATTTGAATGAACCGAATAAAAGAACTGAGTTTAATATTGATTTTGGAGATAACTTTTGCTCGTCTAACTTCCAGTTTTATATTTCTGGAACTTTAACAAAACAAGATGGTCAAGCATATCTTGGAACTGATAATGTTAGATTAATCGATAATTTTATACCGTTTTTATTTTCTAAGATTGAAGTAAGAAAACACAATAAATTGATAGAAGAAGTCGAAAACTGTGGCCAATTAAGCACAATTAAAGGAACTATTTCGTATTCAAAAAGTGATGTTATTTCTCAAACTTCTAATGGCTTTGAATCAGATTTTAAATTTGGTGTTTTTTGAAGCAGCTGGAAATTTATCTCATTTTGGATTAGGATTTTTTGAAAATGTTACTATTCCGATCTATAAAGGAGGATTTTATCTAAGTTTTATAAGAGCAGAAGACGATGATGTGATTCTGAAGACTGCAACTGGAAATGTTATGCCTGTTGATGGAAAAATAACAATTACAGATTTTTTTATTAGAGTTTCCAATGATTGATTATAAAACCACGAGTAAAATTAGGTTGATTGATGAAATTACAAAAAGTCAAAACATTATGTTTAATTTTCTAGATTGGCAATGTATTGAACAAAAAGGTATTTCCGGAACAACTTATTCGTTCGATATTACAAATATTTATAGAAATATCTTCAATCCCAAGTTCGTTATCATTGGTTTTCAAACAGGTAGACAGAATAATCAAGAAAAAAATCCTTCAAAGTTTGATAGTTTGGATGTAAAAAATATCAGAGTAAAATTGAACGGTTCTTATTATCCAGATGAATTACAAAACTTAAACATTTCAGGAGGTCTTTTCAGAATCATGTATCAGATGTATCAAGATTTTAAGAAAGTTTACTGTAATAATAAGGAAATGTATTACAATCCTAAAGAATTTTTAGCGAATAGACCTATTTTATGTCATTGATACAACAAAGAGTATGACAAATATTTCTGGTTCAAAGAACGATATAATTATCAATATGGATTTTCAAAAAGCTGTTACAAACTCGACATGTTATGTGGTTGTGGTTTCTGAGAAATTTTTAGCCTATGATGTGATTAAGAACGATATTAGAGAAATTCAGTAAAATTCACGTTATTTTCACTATTATTCATCGGATAATTTTAAAACTTTACAGAATTGTTAAAGACATTGATATAAGTATTCATTTTTTAATTTCAAAAGAATATCTTAAAAAATGGGGATGATATTAACAAAAAACTATTCCAAGGTCATCTTAAGGGTTGGACCGGAAGTTATGATTTTAAAAAATACTTTAATATTTACTGATCCTATATACCAAATTTCAGCAAAAAAGCTCCAATAGTTCTCGAGATAATAAGAGTTTTTAAGATAAGGGATGATTGGGGTAGTTTTTTGAAAATTTTGTTATTTTCATGAAATTTTAAGTTGAACTCGCTTGTTTTTGAAGTTTCAGATTTTTCTGATAATTTTTTTTATTTTTTTTATGAATATTAAGAAATAAATAGGGGATGATTTCACCCTTATGGATAAGTTAAGTCGAAAGAGTTAAGTATTTACTATATGTGTACCAAATTTCATTAAAATCGGTTGAGTGGTTTTTGAAATATAAAATTATTAATAAATTTGTAAACTAGCAATCCTAATTGAACAACTTATATAGCAGAGATATAGCTTATAACTTTCGAGACTCTCCGTAGCTCAGTTGGTAAGACGCTTGCCTTCAAAGCCTGAGGTTCTGGGTTCAAATCCCAGAGCTTCAGGCGCGCTTTTTATTGAGGAAGACATGGTTGTCGTTCAGTGGTTGGGGACAAGTCTTTACACGAGTGGCCATAGTGTAATGACTATAGAACAAGCCGAGTAATGACAACTGTGGTTGGCGCGCCATTTGCTTCCTCACCTTTCCACTTCATTCCTTAATTCCTTCTCTTCCTTAATTCGTACATTCCTTCTCTTCCTTAATTCGTTCATTACATTCATCATTCACATCATTCATTAATACAACATTACACTTACAAAACACCCGACACAAATTCCCTAATTGTATCTCTCCATCAACTTCTACACAGTAGTTACCAAAGAAAAATGAGACTTGGGAACAAAAAAATTCCAGAGTCTAAGACCCGAATTACAGCTCCTAGCCATTAACTTGGTTGGACAGTAGCAGTGCAGGGCCAAGTCTCTAAACAATAGACACCGTAGAAGTTGAATGTGATGTGATTCCCCATAGCGCAAACACGCACACTAACAACACTACACCAAAGACACAATCATTTCATTTTGTCTTTTACAATAATTGATGATGTTCATATTATTCTCTTTCATTCCTTCTAAAACTTCAAAAATATACTCTTTCGCTGATGAAAAATCTCGATTTCTTCCGGAATAATCTTTGTAATCGTACACATAATATCCTAAATAGTTGTACAATAGAATGAAATTATTTCTATTTATCTCTGTTGTAGAAATGTAAACACAAACATTTGCGCTGAAAAAAATTTATATCTCGGCAGACTTAGTTCCATAATCTCCATTTATAAAAAAAATCTTTTTGTTTAAATGGAAGAGTATAATGCCAACTGTTACAAGTGTTCTAAATAGAGGAGAAATTATCGATAAAAGATATTTAGTTTGTAGAGGTTTGTAATTTAATTTTGTTAGAAAAGACCTAAACCTAAGAAATTTCGAAATAAATTAACACATTTGAATAACCTGCTTACAAAATTGCAATATGGAGACAAGAAGCAAACAAAATTTGTTACAGAATTTAGAAAACAGAATAAAAATTTTTACTTATCTCTTGGAACCATTGACAAAATTATTTTCCTTTTCAAAGAATACATTAGGTTTGTAGGTATCGATACACACGTTTATTATGAAAAGATATTACCTGTATTTTTTCATTATCTGGATGTTGAATTTGTTTATGATTTTGAACCAGAAATCCTCGATGATTTTATAGTACATTTGGAGAAATTAAACGAAGAACCTCTTGAAAAGAATGCGGTTTTACTCACATTCTCCCCGACTTCTCGAGTGAAGGTTAGCGAATTTTCATTTTTTCCGTCTTTAAATTTTTTCTATTTAAATGGAGTTCTTGAAAGAGTTAAATGATATTGGAGAATGTAAGTTTAAAGAGTATAAGAAGTTAAATGAATTGGAAGAAAGGAAGAAACATAGAATCTTGAATTTGGAGAAAATGAAAGATAAATTCGGGTTTACAATAATTGCCGAGTTGGAAGATTGTAAAGTACACTTGCCGAACAGATTTTTGACTGTTTTGGATGAAAAAAAGATTAAAGAATTAAACAAAAATGAAAAAATTACACTTGATTGTTACTGGAAAGAAGACTATAAAAGATAAAGAAATTATAACAATTAACTTTGTAGAATAAAGTCTTAACTCTAAAACTTGCAGTCCCTCCCCACGTCATAGTACTGTTTTGATAACCATAGTTGGTGTCTTTCTTCATAGGAATCACATGGAATATTATCTACAGTAATACCTTTTGTTTCACACAAAATGTGGCTATATTCTATAAGAAAAATTCTATAATGCTCTTTAATGAATTGTGTTGATAAATCTTGATACTCACAAAAATTCCTAAGAAATTCATCAATTAAGTCTTGATTATCTTGAAAGAACGTATAATATGGGAAAAATGTCATAAAAAAAACGATGAAAACTCTCTGTTTGTTTATTTTTTACTTTCTTTTCAATATCTTTCGTAATTATATTAAATATATAATCCCTTATTTTTTTTCGTTTTTTTGTGTGTACACGTGTGCAGTTTTCGTTCTTTCTGCAAAAGACTCTACAAGTTCTTTTAATTCTGTTTCATTTAAAGACGGTATCAACTGTTGTTTGAGAATAAACCGGCAATTCACTGAATTCATCTTTTGTTGCACTGTTTTAATGCTAGAAATTGTAGAGACTTTGGTGAGTTCATGTTGTTTGGTGACTATTTAGTAGAAAAGTTTTTTATTAAAGTATGTTTTTAGTAAAAATGTTTTAAATTGATTAAATTTTATTAAGATTTCGAAGATTTTTCCTTTATTCGTAGCAGATTTGACAACATTTTTACAAAGCACCAGCTTAAGAAAGTAGAAGCAAACAGCTGTAGATTTGGTTAATTTTTCATTCCACAGAGTAGATAGTAATGTACCGATCGCTTTTGGAGAACGAACGACTTTAGATTCGGTTTAATTTTTCATTGAGATTTGCTGTGTTATTTCTCAGCTTCCTTTATGGTACATTGAACAGTATTTTACATTGCTTTTCGGTCGGGCTCGTCCGAAAGTGCGCCAGGAACCCCATATTACTATCTACTTATGGCTATTTTAACAACTACCAACCATAAATAAAAGAAACAAGGTTTTTGTTATTACCAGGTTTTTATCTACTATTATTAATTTGATCTATATTCTTGATATTTAGAATTGCTATTTATCGTTACAATTTCCATTTTTAATATTTATTTGCATTCCATTTTTATCACTCTTACTTGGTAATGTCTTATCATTACTGCTTATAAAGTATATCTGTATCCGGTAAAAGGGGTTTATATTAATATAATTTTTAAATGAATACAAAACAAATTATTACATTTGTAAATTTATAGTGGCAAGAGAATAATGTACGCTACATCAATACGAGCGCAACATTCCAGCGCCGTACGACTGGTGCGCAGTAACATCTCGCCACAATGTCCCGGCTGCACGCAGTTGACACAAAGACCCTAGTAGACTAAAAGAACATCT
This sequence comes from Homalodisca vitripennis, assembly GCF_021130785.1. NCBI lineage: Eukaryota > Metazoa > Arthropoda > Insecta > Hemiptera > Cicadellidae > Homalodisca > Homalodisca vitripennis. The sequence goes on from NW_025783860.1 coordinate 25,934, forward strand.
GAACAGTTAAAAGTAGGTCGTTGTCTCAACTACCCTCTTACTATATTTTATCCATTGAGTTAAAAATGGGTTGTTGTCGCTACGACCCTTCTTCACATTGCTTATACATTTCTCCATTTTGGTCCGTTGACACAAAGAATTGGTTGAGTAAAAGACCTGGTTCTTTCAATATAAAGCATTTAATATAATTTAGGGTCGTTGATACAACGACCCATCTTTTGAAATATTAAACTAAACTCGCAAAAAGTGGCGTTGTTGCTACGAACCCAGTTGAGTAATTGACCCTTTTCATTCATTTTACTGGTCGTTGTCACAACGAACCTATGTAGAAAATCTTAAATATCAAAATGGGGTCGTTGTCTCAACGACCTGTAGACTAAATGACCCTGTCTTATTTGTTATTTTCTCAGAAAGGGTCGTTGAGTCAACGATTAGTAGTGTAAAAGACCCGTCACCGTATACTTACTTTAAGTGTTAAAGCTTTCTCCCCAACCTCCAGTATACCATCACCCTCCATGTCTTATGCTTCTTTTTGGATGGTTTCCCGTACACAACATTAAAGATTCTGTAAAATTCCAAATTAAATAAATAGTTGCACTCTGTAACAAACTGGAAGGATGGCTTGTACAGGTCTTGTATCCTGCTAAGCTCAAACTAGGAATGTTAAGAGCTTGACAGGAGACACCTAGTCCACCGTTGTTCAAAGCAGCATAAAGAAAACCTGTGGCATATCTTCTTATAGCTGAGCCGAATTAGTACTCCATCATGTTAAATCTCATGAACCACTTCATACACCAAAACTATTGTCGTTCATACTTATAGAAATAACACAGTGGTTTACATTTTCAAAAGACTTACAAAACTTTAGTGAGTTACAAAAGCATGTACGAAAGAACTCCAGTCGACTGAACCTACATTCTAGAGTGATAATCCCCGATTGAAGTAAAAAGTCCGATTCATTAACACTATTCAGATATGGTGTTGGTACCAATAAATTGCAGCCACCCTTTTCTGAAGGCACTCAGTAGTTCAGATCTTAACAGACTGAACAAACCATTAACATAATTACAGTGGTTTGACTGTGATGTAGAATGAATGTCAGATCTTCTGAAACAGAACAATGACAATTATCGATTAGTATAACTAAAAATGGTTTTCAGGGAGTGCTACCAAAACCATAAGAAATACACAAAGGGGCTTTTGC
>NW_025783861.1:0-28100 GCF_021130785.1 Homalodisca vitripennis
CGCCACGACCTTTCTTCCTGATAACGCTTCTGCCGCAAGGCATCCGCCCATATCTCGCAACCGTAGAGGATAACCGAGTTTCGTCACGGACATGAGGACTCGGCGGCTTAGTCTCTGCGGGTCCACCGACGTTGGTCATGAGCCTACTCAGATTGGCCACAATCTTTTCAGCTTTCTCGGCCGCAACAGGCGATGTGGTCCCAGAATGTCATACGGGAATCCATTCTCACTCATAGATACTTGACGCAGCGTTTGGTGTCGATGAAGCTCCGTGTTGACTTTGAGTCTGCACGACGGGATCTTATCCTCCTCCTGGTGAGAAGCACGACCTCTGTCTTCTCGGGTGGCCAAAGACAGTCCATGCTCACCCATCCAACAAAGTAATTCGCCTCAGAGATTGACTTAGCAATCTCTGGGCCTCATCCAACTCTCTCGCGGTTCGATTGACTATGGCAAATGTAATCTGCATAACCATACGAGGAAGGTTTGTTCGTGCGGCATCTCCATATGAAGAACCCCGTCTTTACATGATGTTCCCACAGGTCTGGGACCAAGAATCGAGCCTTGGGCAGCACCTGCCGTCACTTCACCTACTACGAGGTTCGTCCAACGTTCCAAAGACCAGTTTCCGATCCCTAAGGTAGTTATTTTAGCAGCCTCAAGAGATACGGTGGAATCAGAAAACGGGGACTGTTGGGGCACCGAGCATTTCGTCAGCACTACTGGCCCGCGTTAAAGGCGTTCCTTACGTCCAGTGTTACCAGCCTTACCAGTTTGCGGTACCTATGGTCTCCCTGCTGTACTCGAACGCTGCTGACAACCTCGCCGACAGCACCAATCGTAGAACGACCCGCGCGGGAAACCGAACTGGCGGTCAGAAAGTTCCTCCTGCCGCTCTACAACAGCCTGGATCAGCCTAGGTTTGATCAAACGCTCGAGGAGTTTTACCCGCTGTGTCCAGCAAGCAGAGAGGGTCTGTATGCGGTCGGGCTGGTACGAGGTCTCCTTTTCCCTTGCTGACCAACACTAGGCGCTGGATCCTTACAACGAGGAGGGAAAGCGCCTTCCATCAGGCAGCGGTTATACATATTAAGCAGCAGCTGCGGGTAAACCACTAGCCACTACTCTATGCACTTCCGTTGGGGATTCCATCGGGTCCCGGAGCCTTCCTACAGCGCTTCGAAGCGATGGTGCTTTTCATGCTCTGTGTCCAACTGAACCGGCAGGTACCTCCTTTTGGGACCGAGACTGCGATATTCTTCCTCCGGTCTAATCTGGTGAGACGGTAAACAGAGCATCAACTATTACCTCCCAGTTCGGCTGCGTTCACGTTAGGGCTAGGCAGAATTGGGCACCTAGCCGTTCGCATTGACGATTTGGGTAGCCCAATCCCCAAGGATCGGCGTTTAGATCGTCCTTGAGTTCCTTCCAACTGGAGGCCTTGCTCACCGCATGATCGCCTGACCTGAGACCCCTAACGGGCATCCCTGTACTCTTGCATTAGAGCTTCGGGAACCAGACCCCCCCCTCCTTCTTCCCCGGGTGACCTTCCGTCTAAGCCTCAAAATAAAAACTCTCCGTAGATTGGCGATCTCCTCCCTCCACCAGTACAGCCGAGCGTCTGTTTCTCCCCCAAGGATCTTTTCCGCGGCATTGCGGCGTCACAACCGCGCGCACTGAGACTCATAGTGGCGTCTAAAATGTCTGTCGTAATAACCGCTAAAGAGAGAACTGTCTCCTTGCTCCTCGTTAATCGCCAAGGACAAGGATTCAGCCTCTGAGCCTAGAAAACATCTCAGCCTGAAGCCCGAGTTGGTACGATTCGGCTCATTCTGCTTGCGATGAGACTGAAGGTGAATGTACTGGTGATCGGAACCGGTATAATACTCGCTCCCCATCACCCTCCAGTCCGTGATTCTTCCTGCGAGTTCCTCCGACGAAAACAGTGACATACGGGGATAGGTTTGTCCGTAACCTGGTATTCTGAAAGGTGGGTGCACTTCCCCACATTAGAGACCACTAGACCGGTCCGGGCTTGCCATCTCTAAAATCCCGAAACCCCTCACATTCCGTCGCAGGCATGCCCCACTCTACAGACTTGGCGTTTGAAGTCTCCAGCTAAGATTATCCTATTGGTTACCAAGGGTCAAGTTAATATCCTCTAGGTCATCCAGCTGATTCTGAAAATACGCTATGTTAACATTAGGTGAGAAAATAGCAGCTCACAAAAATTGTGTCGCTGGCATTCCACCCATACAATTCCTCTACTCCTACCGTGACCTTTAAGCAACACGTTGGTATTCGGGCCCCAGATGGCAGTGGTCCCCAGAAAGTCCCCCGGAAACCAGTTGGGTCCATCCCGGTCACGATGAGTACTCGCTTAAGATGAGCAGATCGATCTGTTTTTTCCAGAATAAGGTGGGAAAGAAGATCGTTGGCTACTCGACTACGATGGAGATTGCCTTGGAGGGGGACACGCATCACTTTTTTGTTCTAGAAGCCTCATAGAGCTCTCTTAAACGTGAGACAGATTCTCGAGCCAGGAGGGTGCTTGGTGTCAACGTTGCCGATGATCTTCGTTAGCACACAGGAAAGCAATTTGCCATTAGGAGCACAGGTATCGCGGCTTGTGTCCGCTCTCCCCGCACTTCAGGTAAAGGTTCAAATGCCTTCCTGTCGGGCCCCTTGCAGTCCATCTGCAGATGGCCCCGTAGCCGAACAATCTGGAAGCATTGGGTCACTTCCACCCTTCGAAGAAATCTGCAATTGACCCACCCAACTTTGATTTTTGCAGTCCTCAAGCAGCTTGATTAGCTCCCCGCCTCACACAGAGAGACAACTGCAAGTTTCTGCTCCCTTCTGTTTGGTTGTGTCAGGAACACCTTGACACACCCCTGCGCTAGCACCGTGCTCCATTTCAACTAGCCTCCTGAACCTCCTCCGCCCGTTTTAGATGAGACTGTCCAGGTCTCGGATTCTCTATCAAGGCTCTAGGCTCTAAAACACTGACGTTGCCGCTTTCTGCCAATGGCCGTCTATTCAAAGCAAAGCTGAACCCGTATTTGTCTGTGGTCTTCGACCCGAGCTCCACCAGAAGACCGCCGGTGCGTGGTCGGACGAAATAGCCCTGACTTCCGCCCCCGAGTCCTCTTGGCTTGAATCTTTGAACGAATGTCTTTTAGCAGGTCCGCATACGACTTTCCAGTGGTTGGTCGAATGAGGACTGCATCCGGACGCGTTCTTCTTCCTGTCTTCTTTCCTCGGCCTTTGCCGTTGCAGAGGAGGCGGCAGGAGCTGCCTGTTCTATGCAGAGCCTCGGACCTTCTTCTTTACGGTCTTCCACAGCTTGCTTTTCTTTTCTAAAGCCTTTTCTTTACTATTCTGACGGTCTTTTTGCCAGAGTTGCTCCTTTGAGTGGACCTGTTCGGGCGGTTAGTGGGGCCCTTTTTTAGCTGTGGGGTGACCAGGCTCAGGACTAGGCTCTAGACGGCGTGCCACCCCATAACGGGTAACTTATTAGTTAGAGGGGGCAAGTTGACCTCCAGTATAGCAACTTCACTTGGCATAGCCCTCTTCCTCTTACCACTCCTCATCTCGAACTGGAGAGGTAGTGGCGCCGACCAATTCTCGTTCCGAGATGACTGCCTCACTACTGCTGCTTCCGGCTCGATGTGGATTTCCGTACAAAGATCTCCCTGATCCTCGCCAACGCCACTCTTAATTTACAGTGGGGACTCGATGGTTCGTCTTCATAACGGCTGTCAAAACTCTTTTCAGGACTTCTTCAATGGCTTTTGAGACCCTGTTCCTCTTCAGTGGTTGGCTTGCCGTTGTCAGCCAATTGCCTAAGAACAATTCTATATTGAAGACTGCACAGGCTCTCGTTAAGACTCTGCTCCGTCACATTCGTACTCTCCCTGTTATCTTTCCCATGTAGGTTCTCATTGAGAGGTGTACCGTCCTTATTGAACGCTTGCTTTCAGCAAATCTCCATTGAGCGTGTCTTTTCCTTCGGACGTTGATGACCTAGCCGATTGAGCTCCCGATAAAAAGCACCTTGAGGTGGAGAACGAATGGGTTTTCGGAGCTGCTTCCCAAAAGGCACGGGACCCCGCCAGAACACGGCGTTTCCTTGTCCTTTCCTTTCTTTTCCTTTGGTCGAAGATGGTCCAGATTTGACCATACATTAATGTTTATTGAGGCAATGATTCCCCATTCAGGTGCAAGAGGCTCGTTCCCGAACCACAGCCGGGGCCATAAAGCCAGCGGACTCCCTGGTCCCAGTCTGTAGGGTCCTACCCAGCAGGCCAGCGTTCCGCCTCCCGCTCCCCTACGACTCCCATAGTGAACCTCCAATCCATCCTTCCGTCCCTTGCCCTCTTTAGCCCGCAACACTGACCAAGGTATAGCGGCCTTGGAGAGTTCAGTAGGTTATCAGAATTGAAAAGCCCCTTGCCCAACCACCTCCACCGCTGACTTGAGTCCAAAACGGGGGGCCCCCGCTGGTTAAGATTGGGCCAAGTCTCAAGACGCAGTACATCCAGGGTTTTAGTGATGGGCTAAAGTGAAGTGTTGGATCCAGAATCCCGCAGGGCAGACCATCTCCCTCAGTTCAACCAGCACACCATTGTCCACCTAGATTCCCTGTTTCACCCATGCGGGGTAATCAATGGATGCGTTTTTGCGGGTAAACCACTTCAAGATTTTGCCACTTCAAGCTATATCAATCAGTGCATATACAATTTAAGATGGAAATGTACTAACTCTTTTTTTTACTGACCAGGGACGCTTCTCCACTGTCTGTGAGCACCCACAGCGCAGTCATGTACATGGGCTGCGCTGATAGTCTGCACAGCTTTTATCCTGGGACGCTAATGCCAAACCAGTCTATACTGGACCACTTGCTTCGGGGAACCCAGGGTCGCAAGCTCCGTGTCTGGTTACGAGTTACCCAAGCCCCTGGGAGGGGTAGTAGTAGTAGTAGTTTTTTTTTTTTTTTTACGATAGGAAAATTGCATTATGCGCACCGTCAGGGACAGGTGTTCGCCCTGGTGTGTGGGACTCATCACCCACTTAAAAACCTACCGGTTCCAGGCATTGGAAACCCTCTCGGGAACGCATCTCTGCAAACTACTTCAAAGGGTTGCCATTCGTTTCGCCCAGATTGGGCATTACTTCATTCATAAAATCCACCAGCATGAGCTATTCTGGTGCTTTATAGCTGCTCTCTTCTTTTTTGCCTTAGCACCCTCCTTGCAGAACGCAGCGACAGCGTTCCACGATTCGGGGACTGGACAACATCTTCTTCTATAAGAGGTCTCCAGCGAAACAATGCCCGAATAGCTGCCTCCCAGCTCCCCTTCTCTCCGTTTCCCACCTTCTACATTTGAAGAAGGTGGTGCAGGGCATCGTCCGAATCCGAATCCCCTGTACTGGCATTCCGGTATCTCGGGAATCTTCCCCATTCTGTGTAAGGTAGAAGCCGAAACAACTGTGCCCCCGTGGAGAAGCTGGGTAAGGTAGAAGTCTACCTCTCCATGCTCTCTTTCGGTCCCATTCCCCCTCAGATCACCCTATGAGCTCCTAAAAGACCAAACGTCCGTCGACTCTCCGTCTTCCATCGAGTTTGCCACTCATGCCCATTGTGCTGCGAATGGGCGGGTTAGTTAGCACGGCCTGACAGTTGCTATTCCCATCGTTATACACGCTTTTCCGCCTCAAGAGCAAGAAGATCGATGGGAATTACCCCACGCCGCAATCCACAAGGACGGCATCCGGCTCCGAAACTGTACGATAGCCAGAATTGATAAAATCCGGAGTAGCTCCTCTCGCTCTGAACCGCCACGACGCTTCTTTCCTGTAACGCTTCTGCCGCAAGGCATCCGGCCCATATCTCGCCAACCGTAGAGGATAACCGCGTTCGTCACGGACATGAGGAACATCGGCGCTTAGTCTCTGCGGAGGTCCACCGATCGGTTGGTCATGAGCCTACTCAGATTGGCCACAATCTTTTCAGCTTTCTCGGCCGCACTAGGCGATGTGGGTCCCCCAGAATGGTCATACGGGAATCCCAATTCTCACTCCTATGATACTTGACGCAGCGGTTTGGTATCGATGTAGCTCCGTGTTGACGTTTTAGCTTGCCACGACGGGATCTATCATCCTCCTGGTGAGAAAGCACGATCTCTGTCTTCTCGGTGGCCAAAGACAGTCCAATGCTCACCCATCCACAAAGTATTGCGCCTCAGAAGCTAGACTTGAGCAATCTCTGGGCCTCATCCAAACTTCTCTCGGCGGTTATGTAGTAGTAGTAGTAGTAGTAATAGTTAGTAGGTATTAGGGTAGTGAGTAGTAGCAGCAGTATTATTGGTAGTATATGTTTAAATTTCGTTCATTTTGTGTTTAAAAAACATATTTACAACAATATGGTCTTCGACAATCACTAATGTTTTGAGGCCAAATCAGTATTAACTTATACTCGCGGCTGTTCTAAATTCACTTTTTCGTCAGAGGTATTTCATCTCCCATAATTTGAGATTATCTTTTGCCACGATATGAAGAAAAATCAATATCTATAAAAAGCGTTCTTTACTGCCATTTTTTTCCACTATCATGTATTTTACAATATATATATATATATATATAATTATATATATATATATATAGTATATATATATATTTATATATATACTCACGTACGACCAAAATAGTTATTTGCGGCAAAATGTTTTCGGCCGTTTATGTTCATTTGCGGTCTTATTAATTAATTTACTGATTATATTTGGCATTTAGCCGTCTAAGAAAAATTAAAAGTATCTGGGTACTGGGCTTTTGGAGACCCAATAAGATTTAAAAAAAGTCTTATTTCCGGTCTGTATGTACTATTGACACTAAAGGGTGAATCCAGGCCAAAAATGTATACATTACCTAATCATGAAAACGAATACTTCGGATCAAATAGCATCTAATAATTGTCGCTGGTGGTTTTATTGTGGAATTAGGGAAATAGTGGAACAATTTGTTTTACTTAATCTGCCACTAAATATATCAGTATAATGTCAAGGGAAGTCAGTTTTTGAAAATCTTTTATTGTGCAAAATAACCCAATTACAGCTTTATTTATTCACATAATATTATATATTATATAATATATATATATTAATATAATATTTATAAGTTCTTAAAAGTGTTTTCTAACAAAATTTGAATGGTTTTTAAATTCCGTTTGGTAGTTTAAAATTTGAAAACACACTAATATCATATTAATTTCAATATAAATTAAACTACCGATTAAGCACTGTATATTTAATATAAATAGCAGATTTATCTCCCCCCTTAATTAGAAATTCAACATAAAAGTGTCAACACCCTACTTTGTTTCACCGTTTACTATTTAATTTAATTTTTCTGAATATTATAAATATTGTCCAAAATGCTAAATCAATCTTTTAATCTATTTTTCTCTCTAAATCCAAAAACTTTTCCATCGAGATAATAAACGCATGTGCCTGACAATAGACTAAATCGGTTAGGGCCCGCCCGTCCTGGAGTTTAGCTACTTAAAACACTTTTGTTATCAATTCCAATTTTATTCATAATACTCTTAATAAATGATTATCATATACGATCGTATGGAGTAATGTTTTAAACTACCCTCTAAATAACAAACCCTACAAGATTGGTAGAGCCAATATTCTGGTAGAAAAATGTATTTCTTTATAAGCAAAGTGAAAATCTATATACATGCAAAATAATACAGTAGTAACTGTAAATAGAAAATAGTTGAATTAAATACGTAAAAGTTGTTGGAAAACTGAAATGTAACGTGGTTGGCCCAAAAGCTTAAAAATCACTGAACCGTATTAAAAATCCTGCCCATGTTATGTTCTGCCTCAACTATATTCAACAGCGGATTGTTTATAAAACTCGAGAAGTATATCAATATATGGGTTTATTTTTTATCTCTTCAGACATGAAGTCTCGAGGAAAACCTCACATAAACCATTCGTCTATTAAAAATTCATTTGTGCTTCTTCTTCCGCAGTGTCAAGGATATTCAAGGATAAGGTAAGGGCCGCCGTTTGCCAGGATACCATAAAGATAGATTACACGGGCTATATCGCAGTCATGTCATCATGGAAGAAGAGAAGGTCAACTCTGTTCCACCCTGCGTACCCAGTCAAAGTAGGCAGCGGATAACACTTCCTCATATCCGGGCCATCCTTTATATTAAGGCATTTTTGTTACTAAACTCTAACGGTCATCCCCACAGTAGATTAAGACCTATCATATTCAGCCTTTCCACCCCCCAATGTCTATATTTTTCACTTTTTTTGATGCAGCGTTCCTGGATTATTCCATTAAGTTGGCCATATAAAGGTGACGGCCTATGGATTTGATGGTATCCTGGATTATAACAGGTTGTAAACCAGTGAACCTTCCTTGGCGGCTAATTCCTGTAGGTTATTCTACACATATATTTTACTAATAAAAATTTATGTATTATTAAAGGAATATTGTAATTGAATTGCTAGCATTCACATGGCAAGATCTGTCCTATCGATCGAACAATACTTAAAGTTCTAATAGCAGTATATTTTAACTCTTTAAAAATAAAACCTCTCCGGAGTGTAGTAGTAGTGCGGTAGTATCAGTACAAAATAAAGTTTACCCCAAATACAGAATTATTGGTTATACTTACCATGAGAAATAAGATAGTACGGCAGGACAAGCAAGGTTTTTATATTTCCCATATTATTAAATACATGACAGCCTAAAAACCTAAAAAAGTGTACAAACTGAACACAAATGAACTCCACAAAAAAACAAGGACCACTGGAAGAAAATCTGAAAAACCTGCCCCTGTGCTTTATCGCAATAAATATCATCTTGACATATAGTTATCTCATATATTGTATAATATTACTGAACGAGCACGGAATTCTTTTTCATTTAATTCACAAATTACTACTTTCAAACAAAAGATTCTTTACGTAGAAATCATTGCCTTTTGGGTAGTGGTATTGAAAGAAGTAATACTGCAGTGCTTTATTTGAACCTAATTCTATATTCTTTTTGCATCCCAGATGACAAAATTTATCTTATCATATACCGTCAGCAAGATAATTATTCCAATGGTATCAGCTTTGATTAGTTTTTTATTAGTAAATTTTGGCAGACATAAAATCTGCATACACAAAATTATGAAGTTAGTGTAGCTGATGGTTGGTCGATATGTAGGGGTTTATATGAATTTGGGTAATAAACTCTGGTAATGCTTGAGTTTGGAAATATAAAACTAATATTTAATTGTAGTAGTGTTAAAAAGAATTCATGTTTGTAAACTAGTTATTTAGTTGCAATAATGTTTAAATTAGTGTAAAAATTAAAAAATAATAACACCAATAATACGAAATATAAAACATAGAGTTGTTTATGATGTCACGCATTAGCTTAATATTTTCTGCAAAAATTTTCTGAAACAAATAAAAATTATCTGATTTTTTTATTAAAAATTATTTCATTTTTAATTATTATTATTAAAAGTTAAAAAATATAATTTTCTTACACAATTTACTAACATACTAGATCACTTAATTTTATAAAAAACTATTAACAATTTGGAGATAAAACAAAACGGGTCAAAATAAAATCGGAAAAGGGAGCATATGTCAAGTTGTACATAAAAAAAACTGATTCTATTACTAGAGCACAATGTCGCTAATCCTGCCTCAAAAGCTCTTAATGAAATGGCGCAAGTAATGGTTTCATAAATCTACACTGTAGTTCTTGTTGTAGACAGCTTAAATATTCTTTACTTGACTCCAACTGGGAAATTTGTCAATTTATAAATGCATAGTGTACTTATATCTAATTATTATAATACTTAACGACTATTTCCTTCCAACGGACGATGGTACACATGGTGTTTCAACAAATACATTAAACATAAGCAGAGATTAAGTTGTACATTATATTAAGGGCTTTGTCCAGCAGATATGTATACCAAAACAACTATTCAAGGCTAATCTAGTAAAAAGACAGTATATGTTGTTGTACCCACATGTGTTCTAATAAAAATAAAAAAGAACGAGATTTTTTATCATTTATATAAAACATATACCAATAAGTTAGTTCTAAACAAACAAGATAAGTAAAAATAATGGTATAGTAATACAACATTGATAATTTTTCAAAATTGCATAAACCTATTTGTAATCATAATTTTAGGGTATCTAATAAATTCGTATGTAGCTAATCTGTCATTTATATCTTTTATTTGAATGAAACTGACTGAGGAGTACAAAAATGTGACCAAGAGGTTTTGTTCTACCACAGTTTTGACTTCCCTAGAGTGTCCATCCGCAGAACATCAGAGACATTTCCTTCAACTTCTCCTGTTCTGCAATAAATTCTTACTTTAAAGTTTGAATGCCTGTTCAATTATTTCTGTAAGAACATAGAGATATATATTTTCAGGAATAAATGTTACAGATATTTGAAATATATTTACAATTTTAAATGAACTTTTAAATAAACATCTACAGCTTAGCCATTTTAGCTGTATTTTTTTTTTTTTTTCTTATACTATGTTAGGATATTATAGTTGGAAAGTGAGTATATATAACCATGTCAATTTTTAGAGTACACTAACGTTCATTTCCAGAGTAAACATTTCAACTGCAATATTCAAGATGGGAATTTTTGTTTTAAATAACCCGTTCTACAAATGTATATGGGTCAAACAGCTAACTGCAGGATTTAGTTTAAAACGGGAGTCTCTACTCAACACCACCCTAAAAAATGTGTTAAACTAAAATAATGTAAACTCAATAAAAAATGTTTACAAACAGTGGGTCCCCCATGCTCAAAATCTTTTAATACGCATGGTTGTATTTTTACATGATAATTCATAAAATTTGCCTTTAATTTCCACCGCATTTTCCCTTTTACAAAATATAATTTAAAATATAATACTACGGAAATATTTTCCCGTTTATTAATAATATGAATATTTTAACATAATCATTTAATATAAACTTAATATGTAGTTCTTGGCCTCAAAAAGTTTAGAAAAAATCCATTGCATCACCTAGATAAATAAAAAAAAACACATCACATAACATTTGCCTACTAACCGAAAACTGACTGGGCATAGAGAATGGAAACTAAATTACTGTAATTTTATATGACACATTACGCAACAGCTAAAAATGTAGAGCTTAGTTATTTGTTTTAGAAATCTACATGTTGTAGCTTATACTTAATCACGCATACTATTCCCAGAAAACTCTTAAAAATAAGAAAAGTTGGTTAGACTATTGTAAACATTTTAGATTTTTAAGTACGCAAACCTATTAGTATACTTATTTTAATTATATTTTTAAAGCCTAATCATTTTTATACGCATTTTTGGAATTCTAAAACATCATTGATTTTAATTGAAGATTGTGTCTGATATTAGGTTTAACTGATAAAATGTAATAGCATAAAGGAAGCCTCATAACAATTTACTTTCATATTATTTGATTAAGTCAATATTACAACTCAAAATCTTCCGTTTTTCACTATGAAGAATACTATTAGTAGGTATAAAGAGTGCTATAAAATAAATACGTTTGAAGCATGACGTTTATCAAACCCTAATGTGAATGAATGAGTTGTATTAATCATTACAAGCTGTATAGTGCTAACCTTACACAACAAATTTTAGGTAAAATTGCATTATAATAAAATTGCTTATTTTTAAAACATTCCAATTAAAAATTATTGAACTTCTCAATAAAAACTTATTATAGGCTACCTCTTCTTGAAGGAGTCTATACAATTATAAAAACACTAATTGGCAGTAAATTTTTAATATAGAAAGAATTTGATAAGATGGTAACTTTCAAATATAAATAATAATTCTTAGGTGATTTCCGTTCTTTATGGAATGCATGTGTTTTAATTCATCATGGGATTCACAGATAAAAATGGACATTTGTAATGTTTACTGCTCAATAACTTCGTATACCTCTGAGTGTTATTAAAAATGTGGATTTTTGTTTAGGGACGTATTTTTTGAGAAATTATTATGTGTTTATTCTCTCGACTCATATCGTTTAGCGCCAATCGTATGGGATATCTATGGACCTAAAATATTTATACAAGGTACTCTAGTAATAATGAATGTTCTGCCTTTTAGAAAAGAAACTAACTATTTTAAATTAAATTTATTTGTAAAGATTTCTAAGTACTAAATAAGAATACAAAACGTATGATCGAATATGACTCAATTTTAATTCTTAAGACTGTCCTAAGAATAGACAGACAGACATCTTTACAATATAAAATGGACAAATTTTCGTCAGCCTAAAAAAACCCTTGATCATTCGATGATGCACATTGTGTGAAAATGCAAACCATCATTTATAACATGTTTTTTTCTAATAATAATACTGTTTTAATTTGCAATTTAAAGTCTACATATGACAGCCTTTAATCATGAATAGATTAACTTGCGCACATAACACGTTTTCAGGAAATGAGAATAATGAGGAAATAAAAGGTTGTGACAAGATATACTTTATACCCTCATAGTAGGTAAAATAGGTTGGCATTTCCTCATACTGTGGGATTTACTATCATGATAATGCTTGGGGTAAATTTGGTAAGAAAACATCATATTTATGGCAATGCCTATTGATGATAACATGGAGGCCGTCATTTTTGAAACAATCTTCGTAGTACAGAAGGATAATCAATAAACGATATCTGTCAGTGGGTAGCACCATAAGGTATGCTGAGGGGATGTTAAAGAGTAGAACAATAATCTATCTTTGTAACGAAGTATATCTAATTTCCGATATTGGGAGTATTTTAGTGTGTAGCGAGTAATAGCAAACCAACCTCCATTCTGTTGGGGTAAACGATCTAAAAATTTATAGAATATTTACATTTATTCTTGGCATATTTCGTCTAATATTCAAAAAAACCTACCAGTAACATTTAAAATATAGGGTAATCGTGTTTAAAACTACAAATATAATCTTACCATTCAATTCTGTAAAATTAACTGCTTGATTTCCGCAGAAGAGTAAATTAATTTTCTCCACGAAATTTAGTTATATTCCATTTGTCGGAAAAAACACAGGAAACGAAGTATTAGTATTATATGAAGTATAAACAATAAACACGCTTATTTACGGTTCTATGTTTTTGTAAATATAAGTTGTATCGATGTATATTCCAAACTTTTACGAAACATTTTTTAAGTTAAATAGGTCGTATAAAGACAAAATATCATCTTTGCTTAAAACGTATTTAAAACTTAGCATTTATTGGTTATTTAACAAAAATTTCAGTTACAGCTTAGCACTTTTAAAACTACATTTAACTTTTCTCAATGTAATGGCTTAGCTTACATCTCATATGTGCTATAAAACTTATCACTTATGCCACGTGAGACAATTTTAAATACTACTGTAATAGAAAATTGTAGAAACACGAAACTGTTATTACCTCACATTAAGGAGTACGCTGCATATTTGTTAACAGGCAGAGATTGAGTACTCTATGGAGACCACCACGTCACATGATAGTGCTTTCTCTTTGTTACACTGCATAAGGATTTGTTTCGTATTTTTATAAATACCGCTTCCAAGTAAAATTTTTAAATAAACCCCTCCAATAAGAAATTTTACCTAATTTTAGTAAAAGAAAGCTGAGGTATATTGTAACCTAAAATATTAATTATATTTTATCTGAGAAATTTTTGCGCATGTAGACAACTTAGTCAATATAAAATCTATTTGTACTGTGAATCAATAATCGCTAAAGCTCAAGTTTAGTTACACACTAGGTATACAGTGAATCAAATATAAAAACACATATAATAAAAATAATGCTTGTTGATTTTTGTAGTAAGTTATGCAGTGTACGCATAATATTACGTTTACTTTCCGAAGAGTTTATTCTTGAATTTGACCAATATTTTAAATTGGTTTCAATTTTTTTAATGAATATGTAACAAAAGCAACAACAATATCATATTTCAGTATCGTGGCAAAAAGGTTACTAATTTATTTACTCTAGATTTTATTTAATGGGACTAAATTGCGAATGTATAAATGTAAGGTGTTAAATTTTGTTTTCTTGGGCATTGTGGAACGGCACGTCTCCAAGTAGCTGAAACAGATAGAATAGATATTTGCATAATTCAAAAATTTCATTTAACAACTATTCGCTCCATGACTAAAATTCCAGGAAACAAGCGAGAGAAGGTCGGTCCGTGATTGTAGCAAGTGAAATAACAAAGCATTATACTAAACACTAAATGCTATGCTATTATTATGACAGAAAATTGTCAAGGGCGCTTCGTATCCGTTTCTCAATGATGTATACCATAATTTTTAGGTACGTAAATAGTTATATATTTCCTAGATTGGACGAAGGAAATAGTATGATTTAGCGAACATGAATATTGAGAATAAAGAATCTGTACTTTACAGTATCATGTATCACCTTTACATATGGATGTACACTTCCATAATGTAACTATTATTTACGTTAATTTTATTTTGTAGTTTTCAGTAACAATATTTATATCCATACAATTTTAAAAGCTGCACTATTTTGAAGCCAACTTCATTGGCAAAATAATGTTTCTTTTTAAACGAATTGATAGGAAAACATATAAAAACCATGAATAACACTCATTACATATTAGTTAACTTTTAAATTATAATATTTACTCTAATTTACCTTTTGACAATGGCAATAGGGCCAAGACGTAGCAATGATCTTTCATGCGTGCAGAAAGAGTGGTAGGCTGTTATCATAAAATCTCCGTCTTATATGTTGTTTAAACACCGAGCGGTTAGTTAAAATACATGAAGTTATGCAGTAATATATATATATATATATATATGTATATACATTTATTGTAATATGTATATATCAAAGGAAGTTTACGTACGTCTTATCCTTATTTGTTGACTTTTTCGTTACAACGACGACCATTTGTTGTGTTTCTTTGTTATATTGATCAACCTATTTTCTCTAAATAGCACTTTATAATTTAATAACAGTGGAAGATAACTAGAATCATTTTGTTAATATAGTATATCTAAAAGGCATTTTAAGAATTTATCTTTTCTAATTTATAATAATAATCTTGTTTAAAGTTTAAATACGTAAAAAAATTTTGAATGTTAAAAGATTTAAAGATATTTAAAAGATCTAATAGTACTAATTAAATCACTCATAAATTTAATTCAAACATCTCTTGAAATTAATAAATCTTATGCTAAAAATGTAGTTTTAATAATAAATCACAAACCTCCTAAAATATATTATACAAAAAACAGCTGATTTCCAAAAGAAACAAATCTAATCTACTCTCGTGTTCTCTAAGTTTGGCCGAGAGTACTTATTTTAATGTTTTGGATGCAGTGAGTAAGGTTATCATTCGAAACGAGTAAGCCATTCCCGTCTCATGAGCAGCATCGGCAATGACGCTGGAGCTTCTGGTTTGGCCAGATTCGGATTCTAGGATGACCGTAGTCCCATCAACTTTCATCAGGCTCAACTATTGCTCACCGTTATTAGTTAGCTTTTGCCGCATCACCTTTTCTAATAGGAAATATTCCTCTGGTCCATCTCCCTTTCTATTAAAGCTGCATCCCTGTGTCTCTTCATGGGAATCACACTTGCTATTTTTCCTCCCATGAAGCAATGACAAACCCAGATTTACAAACCTATTTTAACCCTTTGTAGCCCCCCTAATCCATTTCGGCGTGGCTTTATAACTTTTTTAAGTGATACTTTTGTCTAATTTTGGAATTCTCGCTGAACCTTTACAATTTGGTAATGTTACCCAAGTTAATTAAACAGCTTTGAATGATATGGGTTATGGAAATTATAAATAAGATGAAAATTTTTATTGTGGACAAATTGAAATTTGGATTAAGTAAATAAATCTAAATTGGGAAACAAGAAATGTTATTTCTTTTTCATCAACGAATGAAATACGTCACAGTTGAGTAGCCAGTTAATTAAAATACGGGTGGGTTTAATAACTCCTAATTTATATCTGATGTATACCAGTACCAAAGATGTAATGGAAATGTTTTAAGCAGGGATTATCACATAATAAATATAATTTTTTAAGTATTGTATTTGTACTAATTGCATTAATAATTTTAATTGCGTGTTTAGGTTTTGTAAAAACAAAATATTGCATCATATTCAACCGAGGTAAAACGTTTATATAAAGAAATGCACTTATTAACAGTTCCTCTAATAATTAAAGCAATATTTAAAAGATCTTGTTTATAATCAAAAATTAGATGAAAAGGGATTACATAAGCTCTTAAAAATAATTTAAGGTACAGAGTATATGCAACTATTGTAATAATCAGTTATGGTGTTGTATATATCCTAAGATTATAGTTAATATTTAATAGCGATCGTCCATCCTACTTTTAATTTTTTAGTTAGTCTAATTACACTGTCAAAAGGCTGATACACATTGGTTTGTTATAATAGTGAATGTAAATTAAAGGATTTCAATAGCTGTAAACAATTATGATTGGTCTTTTAACATGTCAGTTAAAAATGAAATAATGAGCACTATTTAGAGCCTGACCCCTACGTTACTAAAATATAAGTTTTTTTTTATCATTTCTTAGCCATTTAGAGTGTTAGCTGATGAAAAAAAATTTGATTAGGTATATGTTAACACACATCAACCAATATTATTATTCATAATAAAAACATTGAGTATATTTTGTTTAGCTAGTAATAGATTTATATGACTGTTTTATCTTTAGGGTAGCTTAATCATACTTGATGAAAGATTAGTTTTCATAATGTATATTTTTTGTGTAAACAGTAATAAAGATCTTATTGTGGATTTTAAGTTTTTTTACAATGGCGTGAAAAATACAGTTATATTATTTAGTAAATTTAATAAACTTCAAAAATTATAAAGAAGTACAAAGAAATAATCTTATTTATAGTTATTTTAAATTTGTACAGATTGTTTTATACACACTTTGAAAGTAAAGGTATTCTGCGTGGGAAAAACATCAGTAACAGAGGGATATTTGAGGAAGGATCAATACAAAGTTTCGCTGTGTTCCAAAACCATGATGATTCATTATTTGCCAGAACATTCATAACCTATGATTGTTGTTTTTTGCTATATCCTCTGGTTATAAAATTCCTTGGTTTTTATCTTTATTTACATTACCAAAATATAAATAAAATGAGACTTTTTAACTCCAGAAAGGCATATTCTTCAACAATTTTAATATGTATCAGTATTTATAATTGATTCTTTAATTTTATAGCATTTGTATAGTACTCAACAATGAAAAACATTAGGTACATTAAAACTTCATGAGATATACCCCTTTTTGTTTATATGTCCAAAGAAAAACAGACTTATAATATGCCTTTTAATAATCATTGAAATAGAATATGAAAAATTCCTGTTTAGTTTTTTACGATTTTATTTTGCTTCTTATAAACAATTTATTTCTAAAAATCGAACGAAGACCAAAAATTAGTGAAAATATTTTTGAATGTAAATACTCCGAAACCCTATAAATACTTTTTTCAAACGAATGAAATAACGTGTTGGAAAAAGTCCGTGAAAAAATCCTGTTTCCTTCTAAATTTACTGCACTATTGTATCATTAATTGTTTTATATTTCTTAACTATACTCTCAAAAACATAATAAACATAAGTAACATCAAATAATATTTTATATGGAAGTCTTGTCTATTATTGCCATGTTATTATTATTTGAGTTTGGCAAGCATTTTGTTTATACATTGAAATTATTTTTAGAACATGAAAATAAGTTAATTTTATTCTATTCAGGTATGTTTACCATTAAAAGATTTTGTACAGGTTAGTATCAAAAAAGCAATTAGGAAAAGTATAGACTTTACAAGTTAAGTTACCAATAACTATTATAATAATCCTTATTGGAGATGGCAACGATTGAAAAAAGGTAATGTTAACCTTGGAGAATTATAACATATCACTGTAATCAGGTCTATTAAAAGGCACTCCTGTGGAAGGCTCTGAGTAAGGAAAATGTCAACAAAATCGTGCGAGGAATGATAGACAACGATTTGCGATTCAGCCTTTACCAGACACTTCGTCTTGGCTAGTGTATTTGATGGGTCTTTTTTTTTTAATCTCCACTAGTTAAAGCTCAGTTTGTTTTGTACGTGTATACATATGTTTTGGTTATAATACAACTGCATTTATTATACTCTTATTTTATCCATAATATAACGACTTGGATTGTAGGATAATAGTATTCAGACATCAAAGACGTTATAAAATATTTTAATAATAAATTATTTAATAATATGTATTTTATTTACTCGGACGTAGTTCACGCTCCGAGTGAATATTCAGTAAAATTATTTACTAGATTTTTAACTAATAATATTATCTGGTTTGTCTTAAAATAAAAATCACAGTTCTAAATATATAACAATGGATTTATTTTAAACTGGCAAAATAATAAGTTCAATGTTTCCGAATTTTTCATCATCTCTATTTTCCACAACGAATTGACAAAACCGTTTAGTAATTTAAAAAGGTCCTTTGGCCAAGAAATTAAAATATTAATCTAATATATTAAACTATAAACGCAGAGCTCATAACCAAAATAAAAATTATACAGTTTTCAAATAAAAAACCAAATAACACTTGGAAATAACTAAAATAAAAAATGTTCACTTAATATGTTCTTTCAAAGTTCAAAATAAAAAAATTCAAAACGGTCTCTTTTCACTAGTTGTAGCCTTGTAAATTTCAAGTCTTTGCAATTCAGATAACACTTTCTCAAAAACATTATTTAGTGTTCAAATTAATTTCCAAGTAATAATTAAAAATAAAAAAACAGTTCCAATTAACTATTTAATTTAAAATTATAAAATCCCATAATTTCAATTAAAGTTATTAAAACAAATTTCAATTTTTAATTCACTTTTCTTGCAAGTTTGAACCAAAGTTGAATTATATGATGCTATGGTGCTCTATTTTTCATCGATGAAATCAGTTATGCATATTGCTCTGTCGTTTCTATAAATTTAATTTTTCCCTAAAAAATACTGCAAATGTAATTTCATATCATATCTGGAAGACTATTTCAATATAACGTACAAATAAATTTGATGTTTACCTCAAAATCCCTCGCGGAAATAAATTTAGAATCACGGCCGCACTGTTATCAACTTAATCTCACATTATATTACCAAAACAAGGCGGAAAATTATGATCTGGCGGTTATATAGTTCCCCCTTTCCTTTTCCTTCTGATGGACATCCGCGGCGTTCTCTCATCTGCCCAGCCGCTTATCAAACTCAAGAACAATAGCCTTCTCAGATCTAACGTAAGTTCTGATCCAAATCAAGGTAGGTGAACCTGTAACATGTCATTTTTACAGGGGGTTTAAATAAGGCATTTTTATGTTTTTGAGAGGAGAATATTTTTTTTAGTTTAATGATCATGTGTTATGATTATGTAATTCTTTCACCTACAATTATACTCCAGCTAGATCAAACACACATCGCGGGATGAGACGTCAGCTGGCGGGGTACGGCCTTACGTACGGGGTAAGTCGCGGAGGTTTCAGGATACATCTCGCCGGAGTTCGCTTCAAGGGCTTTGAAGCGCCTTAAGGCGGGACGACTCCAGTACGACAGGACGTAAGTACGCATGTGCCTGGCTTCCTCGCTCTCTCGGTCGCTGTCTCTCGGTCGCTGTCTTTCGGTCGGTGTTATAGCAGTCGAAGTCGTCGAGTCGGAGTCGCACGCCCCCACACCCGCCACGATAAGGTGCAGGTATGTAGGTACTTATTTACCTGCCAAAAAACCACGCCTTTACCTGAACTTGCCTAGTCACTAACGATAGGATAAGTACATGGCATTACGTACTTAAGCTGCTAACAGAATATAAATTATAGATATAATGTGTAGCAAGAAAACAGATCAGTACGAATAGGATTTTTTTAGGTTCTGTATTTACTAGTAAAGAAGAGTTTAAATTAAGTTTTCACTCAATTTATCGTTTTCTTTCGAGGCCGCTGTGGTCGCTTGACGTACGTTGGCACCAGCGTTCCTGAGCTTCTGGCTAGGCGTAATTTTTAATTTAGTTTTACTTAGTTTATCGTTTCTTTTCGAGGCCGCTGGGTCGCTTGACGTACGTTGGCACCGGCGTTCCTTAGCTTCGAGCTCTAGGTGTGTGCTAGGCGCGATTCCGAGCGAGCTCGTGGTTTTAACATTTAGTTTTTATTTAGTTTATCGTATCTTTTCGAGGCGCCGCTGGGTCGCTTGACGTACGTTGGCACCGGCGTTCCTTAGTTCGGGCAGGACTTTATTTAGATAAGCTTTGATTTAGTTGAGCTTTTATTTAGTTTATCGTTTCTTTTCGAAGGGCCGCTGGGTCGCTTGGACGTACGTTGGCACCAGCGTTCCTTAGTTTTGAAGCTCTAGGCGAAGCTAGGCGCGATTACGAGCGAGCTAGGTGTTTACATTTAGTTTTTATTTAGTTTATCGTTTCTTTTCGAGGCCGCTGGGTCGCTTGACGTACGTTGGGCACCAGCGTTCCTTAGTTTCGAGCTCGAGTCGAGCTAGAGCGCGAATTTTGAGTGAACTAGGTGTTCGCATTTTAGTTTTTATTTAGTTCATCGTTTCTTTTCGAGGCCGCTGGGTCGCTTGACGTACGTTGGCACCAGCGTTCCTTAGTTTTGAGCTCCAGGCGAGCTAGGCGCGATTTTGAGCGAGACTAGTGTTTACATTTAGTTTATCGTTTCTTTTCGAGGCCGCTGGGGTCGCTTGACGTACCGTTGGCACCAGCGTTCCTTACTTTCGGGCTCTAGTTGAAGCTAATGTGTGATTTCGGAGCGAAAACTTAGTGTTCGCATTTAGATTTATTTTGTTATCATTTCTTCTTTTTTTGGCCGCTGGGGTCGCTTGTTGCGTAAGTTGGCTCCAGCGTTCCTCGTTTTTCGTGCTTCAGTTGAACTAACAACTGTTCGTATTTATGGGGACGGTTTAGGTAGTGGAACAGTCATCCTAAAGCAAAGCATATGCTTGACGCCTTCCCTTTATTTCCCTTCGTTTCCGCGGTCTGCGATGATGAAAGCATGTTGATCCGTTGATCATTGGTGCTGTATTTGCTTCGGCTTTTTGCGTTTCACATTAATTCGGTTCTGAGCTGAAACTTGGAAAACTACCTCTCCCTTTCCGAACCCTGGATTTTACCCCTCTCGAGTTGTTTCTATCCGGTGTTCATTAGGGTTATATATTTTTATAAAATATTCCTGACCCGATTAAACGTTTATAAAAAACTTTCCTAATAGTTTAAAATTACATGCACTATCTTGTCAAAGGATTACGTATTCGTTTTTATCCCTAACTTATCACAATTCAATTAAAATTGAATCCCAATATTTCTTTCCCTAAATTTTCATTTAATTTAAGTTTTAATAAAAACTTAATCCAATGTAGCTATTTAAAACGCTAAAATTATAATGATGATTTTGTAACAAATAATATGGTTAATGTTCGCTTTAAATCGTGCAAAACAGTAAACAATATGTTTAATATGTGTTACTTAGATAATGAATTTCAGTGCTAAGTAGTCGGGGACAATATATGCGTACCTAAATAGTTTTAATGCAGTTAAAAAATTAATTCATCTGGATCCCACAGTATCGCCTTTCTCTCCCCCCCCTCAATTATTTTTTACGAAAGTAAAAGTTTAAATTCCTTCAAAGTTTAAAAACATTTGACTTTACCGAGGACATATTATAGCTAATTACGCTTCTCTTTTAGTATATAAGGGAACTGCTGTCAATATTGTTATATCGGGTGAGCGTATTATGTAAGCACTTTTTTCTTTTATTATCGTTAAAAAAAAATTTTCAGATACCGTATGATACATACACTAGTACTCTCCCTATCTATATTTTTAAACGTTACATATGTATATCAGGGGCAGTTGTTATCATATAAACACATGTGGGTGCAAGAGGATAGTATCGGAAAACAATAAATTTGACAGTTCGTAAAGTTTTTTTTTTCAATTTGTTTTAGTACGTGAATATAAATATAATTATTTACTTATAACAGGTAGTTAGCATGACATTGAAGTGGATAAAGGCAAAGGAAAATTGGGTTTCATAACAAGGGAATTCTCTTTGTATAAATATGGACTAATCAACAGAGATTGGCCAACTGTTCATTGGTTTCACATAGTTGAATGCAAACAATGACTTTCAATGAAAATCTCGTCAACATATTTCGCTACAAATTGAAACTACCAGACTTTCATTTGTGGTGTTGTTTCAGAACATTAGTGACCGATTTTTAAATCATACAAGTTATTCCAAATTTAAGTATTTCAGCATGATAATTATAGCGGGTTTCTGGAAAATAATTCTTGATTAATATTATAATATGTCTTAGGATTCATTCATCATGAAATACCATATTATAGTATTACTAGTTTATTAATTAAATAAATTACTTTATTAGAATTAATTAAGTAATAGAAATGGCACACTTACCTCGTACATTAATACTGTGATTCTTTTTTAGTTGAGATATTTTTGGTGGAACTGTTAGTCAAATGTAAATGATAATGTTTCTATAGTTTTATATATATATATATATATATATATATATATATATTTATATATATAGTATATATGTATATATGTGTGTGTGTGTGTGTTGTGTGTGTGTGTGTGTGTGATTAAATTTAAACAAAAATTTTATTTTAGCTTGAATATGTGAAGTTTATAATGAAACTTAAAATCATTATTTGTTAAAAACTTTATGGTAAAACGTGAATGTTAATTTTAGCTACATTTTTTCATTCCGCTTAATGCATAGTCTGAAATAATGTGACTCTTCGTGGATATTTAATAATTGAGTTTACATAACTAGCTATGGTTTTTTGTGTGGAAATATTACGTAATAGAAAGATTTAAGAAAATACTTTTACAAATGTTTATAACTAACTACAAAATATTTAAACCACCTTATAGGTAATAAAGAATTCACATTATAAATTAACATATATTTTAAATATACCCTATTTTTCTATCAAACCGATCGTTTGCTTTTAAAAGCCGTAAGGATACTGGAAAGGGAAATTGATAATATCAATATTTTAATATAGGATATGTTTTCAAATTTTGATATTTATGTTTGGTAGTCTATTCTAATAAACATTTAAGCTATCACTTGAATAAATAATATATTCAAAACCTATATATATTATTTTTAACCCACAAGCTTGGATTCGGCAGTCGTACAGCCCAGCAGCAGATACCAAGCAAGCATCCTCGATATTGGTGAGGGCTCGCGTTGGACGTTAAAAATGAAGGACAAAACCATTCGCATGCCAACCGCCTCGGTGTTTTCCATACAAAACGCTGTAAGTTATTGTTTTTTGGTCGGCATCTGACTCAAACGAGGGAAAGTGTGCGTTCTTTCTTGTTGTTACGGAGCTTTCTGTGTTGACATTTCTTCACCTTGTGATAAGATGTGATAGCTTCAATAATAAGGATGTATGAAAGCAAAAAAAAAAATTGGTATTGGCTAGCACATATGTGTATGGTTTACATAAAATGTATTTACTATTGTATATCAAACATATTTTTATTATAATCATACTGTATTATATAGTACATACTTATGCCTTTAATTTGAAGGAACCACTAAAATGGTTTAAGATTACGAATGTGTCAGAAACATGTATCGTCAATTTGCATGTCAATTTGGCCTTCAAGAAAAAACATGATCGCTTGAGAGGCATCTGTAGTCACAAACATTTTGCTGCTATTTTACTGCTTTTACTATATTAACAGTTAAAAAATTAAAAACTATTTGACTTAAAAATGTATACATGCTTGTTTATAAAATGCCATTAATCACCTGCAATTAAAATAAATAAGGCTTTATATTTAACATTTTAAATTCAATCGCTAAGCATTGGGTTAGATCTACATCGAAGTCACAGGGAGTAGGTTTGTTTCTTGGAATATTACTACATTCTTGTACAAAGTAATTAGGTCATTCATAGTTAAATTTGCCTGTATTTGGAAAACACGAATTATTGTGTACTTGAACATTTATATTAAAAACCTTATCATTACCACTTAACGTACATCATAAAAATACGTTTAAGGTAACATTACTTTTCAATTCCATTGTCTTATTATTACTTATTTCTGTGCGATAACATTGATAATCTAATGAGAATGTAAGTGCAAACATTGTTCAACATATATTAAAAATTTGTCTGGTTCTATTTAGTTAAATGTAATATTAGATTATTTTTTAAATATAGGCGTGTAGCTATAGATAGTAGGAACTAGAATGCAGATTTAGGGCTGAGTGCTTAGAACACGATCAACTGATCAGATGTCCCAAAGATTTTAGTCCGAAATGCCCTTCAGTGTTCTTTGTTTGAATTTTATTTTTGAAGGACATTTGCCATTTTTCAGTAAAACAAAAAATCAGTAAACACTACTTTTCGAGATTCTGAAAATCTGATCTCTTCTTCGGTTAATAACTAACCTAACACATACTTATAAACTAGGCTTAGAATAAACAAATCATACCAGATCAGTTGTGAGACACGCCGAAATCAGGAATCTACAACCACCATATTGCTTGTCAACTTGCAGTAAACTCTAAAAATTGCACGTAATACAAGGATTGTTATTGTTATATCTTCTACGGAGGTTTGATTGGAGAAGAAAAGAATAACCCTTTCCATCAAGCGGAGCTTGAATGGTTGAGGATTGTAGCATTGTAGTAGTCCTTGTACAAGGGTGGCGAACTTTCTTCAGGGAGAAACCCCGTGGATCATTTCGACAGTTTTGTGGAACAGCTGAAAACAGGGAGTCTGGTAGGCTTCTATGGGTGTATTTTCCGGGGTGCCACAAAATGTGCTTGAGGTCTTAAGTTTCAGGGCAACTTGAGTCGCCCCACAGGAATAAGAAGAATCTAAACGAAAACACCTAATTGGTGAGTTCTTAAAACTGTTCTCGTAAAGGGAAAAAGTTTATTAAGAAAAGGACACTGCTAGAGTTTAAAAATCTGCATTTGGCATAATGAACAAGGAAACCAAACTCTTTATCTCGGCGGAGCAGTGTAAAGTTTGAACAGGAGGGTGTCTAACAAAAGCAGAAAATAATCTGTTATTTACAATGCTTACTTATTGTTTTTAGCTTACACTACTTCCATTCAATTCATCTAAAAATTTACTGATGTAACCAATTTCATAATATAAAAACATATAGCACTGCCTCAGGTGGTATAATTTAAGTTTTTATTTTTAATTAATTATAACGCATATACAAAGTAGTATGTTTTATACAAAGTAAGTACATACAAATTATTATTTTTTTTATTTTAGTTTTTTAAAAGAATTTTTAATTAGTTTTAATGAGTATTAATCACTTTATTAAGAATTTTTTTAAGGGTCTCTCAAACACTTCTTTTTACATAACATTTTACATTTTTAAATGCAATCCAGATGTATACGCAATACCTTATTTTGCTCTGTCTGAGGAAATTTAGTTTATAAAATCAGTTACAAAATTTTACTATTCATATTATAAGTAAGCCAAAATTAAAATGATTTATTTTTATTTTTTGATTACCGTGACACCGGTTAGATCTTGCGGATAATTATTTTTTACTGTTAAATCAGGGGTCTATATATTATTCGTTACGTTGGTGTTATCCGTACGCCAGTATTTTATAGAGAAGAGACTTTTGATTACCTGTGACCTTAAAAAAAACTGTATCATTAGAAACAGCAGAGTTTATTAGACTTGACTGCAAAATGTAAGATGCCATTATGATGGTCTTGATTTTGTTTTTCTGCCTACCAAAGGAAAAACTATTACCATAAAGAAATGCAGGGTAGTCAGTACCTGTCTCTTGTTCGTTATTCGTTATCGGCTATATAAATATGTAAATACATATTCCACGTTATTACGAAATATAAAACAGCGCAACGAGCGCTGAAAGTGATCTTAGCAAAAATTACTATTATCTCTTTAAGGATGTTTTTCTTTTTTGGTTATCTGGTTGCGGGAGGATTCGGTTGGTATCAGATTGGTACCTTTCCTACCTCAGAATCGTTTGCACCAGATCGGTTCCACATGGTGATTTAAATAGTTGGATATATTCTGACGATCATGTGACAGTGATCTGACGGACAGAAATACATCGAACCGGAATGATCCTGGCTAACAAGGTAAATGCTTTGTCACCGGGCCAGCCACCCGGCCCCCATGGCTCATTGTGACAAAGTATGAAAAGGTTTTAGAAATACAATCCCTGGATTATATTACTCAAATTCAAGCTCTGATCACGTGGAGAGTGGTAAAGTTTGTCACTAACTATGGATATAATAATAAATATATGAATATTAGCTAATCTTAACCTAAATCACGTAGGGGGGGTGCCTAATAATAAAATATTAAATAGGGGACCAGGTAGCCCATCCTCGCATACATTAGGCGCCATCATTTTATTTTAAGTGGCTTAAAAAATAAAAATTAATTTCACATAATTACATTTTATTTACCATTGAGTAGGTCAAGCATAGTCTGTTCTTTCTTATTAAGGCAGCCTTTATTAAGTACACCTGTATGAATGCACTCTTCCGGGAAAATAGTGGGCTTCTGATTAATACCACAGTACCGATTATATTACACAAGCATTTTAGTTTAAAATGGAGGATAATCGTTATAAATGTTCATATGTTACTGTTTAATATTAAAAAGATAAGTACGTATATATTTAATATGCCTACCTTGGCATATTAAGCCGCATTTACGGTTTTACTTGTGACAAAACTGCCCATAAAAAAAACACAGCGCAAAGAATGTTACACAGCTACTTGAGGAAGTTATACATATAATAAGTTAAGCAAGGTTGGGTAAACACAGTTGGAGGCTTTTTCCTCTCACCTTTACCAACGATGAAATTCTCACTGGTAGTTATTAAAATATACACTGTTTAATGTTATGGTAGATTCTTTGTTAATAATAGGGGTTACCAGTTTTACTGATTGCTGACATTTAAATGCCAAAAAATATTTTCTTGAATTTATGGTAATTGTGAAATATTGAAATATTTCACCACATTTCAACGTACTGGTTCTAAGGCAAAATTTTTAAAAATATTATGAGCTCAGACAGAGAAGTCAATAAGAGAATATATTATATATCAACATTGGTTGTATATTAATGAAGCTTGTTAATGTATACCATAGAGTATACCCTATATCAAATTAATTGATTTATAAGTGAATAAGAGTATATTTCACTAATACCACACCTCCAAAACATTCCGGAAGATTTTCGCATATTGTTTTCACATTTAAACCGTTGTTTATTCTTATAAACGTTATAAAATTATTTCCCAATTTAATAGACAGCAAATAAGGGAAATTTATTTGGAATTATGACACCTCTAACATACACGATTGAAAGTTGGTATGACATGAATTTATGTTTACGAAAGTGTATATTTTAAATTTTGTTTATCTTGTCATACAATAAAGCTGATTTAAGAGAATAAAAATTAATTAAAGATGACGGAAATATTTGATAATATTGAAGAAAACACGATCTGCACAGCGAGGTTATTACAAACAACCAATGTAAAAACATCATAAACTTACATGGGAAAAATATAATAAAATCAAAATTTGATTTAAAAACTGTTTTTGTCTAAAATAATATATTTATTAGATAACATAAGTGATTATAAAAAATAGTAAAAAATATAAAACAATAAAGTTTCTCTTATGTAAAGTGATTGAATCTATTTAACTTTCCTTTTAGTATCCAAAGGTTTGTTTTATGTTTAAAAAAGTTAGAATTAGAGGTAAAACATATTTTTTTACCTTTTTTTATTTTCTATCATGTCAAGCAATATCACAATATAATCTTTTGTAACCTAATAAACAGCAATAAAGGGGAAATTTTTTCTAACATACTCACTCCACATAATAAAATTTCAGAGAATATATAAATATAAAAAACTTTTTT